>NW_015664019.1:1247523-1254743 GCF_001515625.1 Sinocyclocheilus rhinocerous | reverse complement strand
CTCTTTCCAGAATCGGCTCTAGAAAGCTCTCCTGAGTCTCCTGAGTCTCCGCTGGTCCCGTCCAGCCCTCCTCTGTCTCCTGAGACCCCTGTACTAGCCAGCACCGCTCCTCCAGAGCGCCCTCTAGAATCCCTCTGGGCATTGAAGGACCTAATTTTCCCCAAGAACATGTCTTTTTTTGGGGGGGGGCAGAGATCCGTTGCCATAGTGGCCGGGCCGGGGAACCGGGACAAGGCTACAAAGGCTCCTCCGTGGCCTCCCGAATGGCCGGCACCGCCATGGCCTCCTGAACTGTCTGCTCCGCCATGGCTTCCTAGTCTGCCTGATCCGCCATGACCTCCCGAACTGCCTGCTCCACCATGGCCCCCTGAACTCCCTGATCCGCCCTGGAGGCTCATCCTCCCCGATGGTACTGTTACGGCACGGGACATGCCTTCTGGGAGGGGGGAGTAATGTTGGCCTGTCCCCCTGTGACCCAGTTTTCCTCATTGTCTTAATTGCCAATATGTTCACCTGTGTTTGATTAATTAACTCATCAGTTCCTCTGCCATGGCTCCCTAGTCTGCCTGCTCCGCCATGGCTTCCTAGTCTGCCTGCACCGCCATGGCTTCCTAGTCTGCCTGCACCGCCATGGCCTCCTGAACTGTCTGCTCCGTCATGGCTTCCTAGTCTGCCTGCACCGCCATGGCCTCCTGAACTGTCTGCTCCGTCATGGCTTCCTAGTCTGCCTGCACCGCCATGGCCTCCTGAACTGTCTGCTCCGTCATGGCTTCCTAGTCTGCCTGCACCGCCATGGCCTCCTGAACTGTCTGCTCCGTCATGGCTTCCTAGTCTGCCTGCACCGCCATGGCCTCCTGAACTGTCTGCTCCGTCATGGCTTCCTAGTCTGCCTGCACCGCCATGGCTTCCTAGTCTGCCTGATCCACCATGGCTTCCTAGTCTGCCTGATCCACCATGGCTTCCTAGTCTGCCTGCTCCGCCACGGTGCCCCAAACTGCCTGTTCCGCCATGGCCCCCTGAACTGTCTGCTCCACCATGGTCCCCTGAACTCCCTGATCCGCCCGTGCCTTCCGGGAGGGGGGAGTAATGTTAGGGTTATGTTTAGTTTTTGTCCTGGTTTTCATTGTGTTTTCAGTTAGCCTGTTCCCCTGTGACCTAGTTTTCCTTAGTCTCCTAATTGTCATTCTGTTCACCTGTGTTTGATTAATTAACTCATCAGTTCCTTTGTTTGCTCCCCTACTTAAACCCTGAGTTCTCCCTTAGCCTTTTTCCGTTCTACTTTAAGTTTAGTTGTGTGTTTTCTTGCTGTTTTCCTGCTTGTATTTATTATTAAATCAAGAATATTGGAATTGCAACTTTTGCCTTCGTCTGCCTTCCTATGACACAGCGTAACACACGTGTTACAGTGCCCCCCATAAACACAATCAAGCCTTCGAAAATAGCTGGTTGACCACCCCTTTAAAGTAAATACATGAGGTTCAGATGACAAAACGTTTGGGAATGTCTGCATTACATGTAAATAATGATTTTAAAAGACAAAAGCCTTTCAATAATACATAATAATAATACATGGTTAAATAACTTACTGATTGATAATTCAAATAAAAATGAATCTGTTTAAGTTAATGTTGAAACAATAGTTGATGTTAAATGTTGAAACGCTTCTTAAACCTGAAATGATTTTTGTAAATCCAATGGTCAAATTCTGTGTAGCCACCTGACTAATGATTGATCTCTGTGTGAATGTCCACAAAACTGGACTTTCTGAGTTTATATAAGCGGCAGGCTATTTTAGAAAGGAAAAATTCAAAGATGAAATAGAAGAATTAGAAAGAATCAGTTAATTATGAATAATTGATTGCTATTGTGTGAATAATATGTAATCATGTAATCTATAAAAAAGTAACTGTAGTCTGATTATGAGTATTTTAAAATGTAATTTAGTCTAATTACAAGTACTTAATTTTTTGGAATCGGATTACGTAATCCAGATTACATGAAATCAGTTACTACCCAGCTCAGTATATATAGACTCTGAACATCTAAATGCCCTCTTGACGGGTTTCCTTGAATTGGCTCAAATAGTGCTTTAAATTGAGATTCTCTGAAATGATTTTGTGTTAATGTCATACTATTTATATGACTATGGAACAGAATTATTTTTGAAGATTTTATGCTGACATTTGTCAAATAATGCTCAAAACCTGAAATGTCAAATGCCATTACATTTCTGAGAAACACATCCATTAGTTTGTCATCCTTTGTGTTTAATATCAATACAGGAAATTCCTAGAAGACCTTGATTATTGTTTGATAAAATAATTTTGTTCTTGATAGAAATGAGTCATCTTGTATTCTGTATCCTAGAGCCATGTCAGATCAGATGATGAATATTCTTGCACACACTCCTTTAAACTTTGTGCACAGAGCACTGACAGAAAGTTCAAGAAAAAAGAGAAATCTTCTTGTGTACCTGAGTATTAATATGAATAAATAGGCTGTAGTTACATACTCCAAGGAAAAGAAAGACTTTAATATGTATAGCTTTTTAAACTTTATGTTAGCACTATACTACCATATAGATGACCTCAAAGGAAACAGACATGGATGCCTCTTCATGCTTTATTATATTGTATATGCAGTGAAGCATTATATATTGAACTCTTTAATGTCATTGAATAGGGGAGCAGATTTTCAGCTGTGTGAAAATTGAATGTTTTGTCAAATGGTAAATGGTTTGAACTCACCTGCACCATAGAGGTTTTAATGACTCGACTCACATCAAGCCTCCATTCAGCTACATCAGGGTTGTGATCATCCAGGTTAGATGAAAAGGCAAGAAGATGAGATCTGAAGTATTCTGTAATTACAAAAAAAAGTATTTGTTATTGTTAGTTTCTGACTACTGCACTGCAGTAAACCTGTGCTGCAGCATTTGCTTTCAATGTGTATTTACTGTATGATATAGTACTTAAAATGCAATATGAATATGGTTTCATTTTGAGTTTTGACATTTCTGAAGAAAAAAAAGAAAGAAAAGAAAACAATTGGCCTTTATATTAAAATATAAAAAAATAACAACATTAACATAATTTTATTTTATTTATTTTATCATGTTTTTTTTTACCATACCATTTACCATTTTTACCATTCCTTGTATGCTTAACTACAATAGTTAAAGTGTTGATGTTTTCCAAATGTATCACAAATATACAAAGAGCAAAGAACAAAACATATTTCGAGAAATCTTATTGCTCATATATGAAGCTATCTTCAATGCCTAGCAGTCTGTTTACTTGCTGTGTGTAAAACTCACCGTGGACAGCGATGGTTTTCCTGTCTTGCAGGATGGTATTCCCAGCAGACACCTGTACAGTGACAATGCTGATTCCCTCTCGAGAGAACGTGAATGCCACACTCCCCTCCAGTGTGATCACGGGCTGTGAATACAGTTTGAGAGAGACTCTCAAGAGGACACCCTGTCAGCGCAGTTGCAGTGAACATGCCAACTTTATTTACATGGCAGTCTGTGAGGCAAACACACACACACACACACACAAACACAGAGACACAGACTGAGTCATGCACAGGCGTCTAGTGAGTCACACATGGAGACTTTACCTCTGAATTGTTCCCAAACCACCAGATATAGGTGACTGTTCCCACTTGGCTTGGCGAGAGAACCACCGTCAGATTGACTTCTTTATTTTTCACAGCGACAAAAGGGGCGGAGAGGTGAATAGACTCCAGTTGACCTGTGGCGAGAGAGAAAGAAAAGAGAAAAGTTGGTTGGTCGAGCCGAAAGAGTTTAACAGTGTTTGCTAGTTCACAAATCTTGTTCACTTCCTCACATTTAAACCTGCTGTGTTAAAGACATATGAGAGAACCAATAAAGTTTGTTTCATTTTAGTGATAAAACTAGATAAAAAAATATGTAAGAATATATTTATTTTAGTATAACTTGACTGCTACATTAAATTGTTGACAAAAGCATCTGCTAAATTATATATATATATATATTCTTGATATTACTCAGAAAACAAGATTCAGGTTTAACTCATCTGAAATACTTCTACTTAATGTTACACTGTCAGATATGCAAAAGAAATCTCTCCTATCTCTTGCTCTGGCTACTGTGTGTAGACCGCCAGGGCCGTATAAAGATGTCCTAAAATAATTTGCAGATTTCCTCTCATACCTATTGGTTAATGTTGATAAAGCGCTACTTGTCGGAGACTTTAACATTCATTTTGATAATATAAATTATGCGTTAGGACTTGTGTTTACAGACTTAATTAACTCTTTTGGAGTCATGCAAAACATAACCAGACCCACTCGTCGTTTTAATCATACGCTAGATTTAATTATATCGCATGGAATTGATCTTAATGATATAGATATAGTACCTTAAAGTGACAATGTTACTGACCACTACCTTGTATCGTGCATGCTGCATATTACTGTTATTAACTATGTGGCTCTGCATTATCGTCCGGGTAGAACTATTGTTCCCAACCACCAAAGATAGATTCACAAATAAACTGCCTGATTTATCTCAACTGCTCTGTGTACCCATAAATACACATGAACTAGATGAAATGACTACCAATATGGGCACTATCTTCTCTAATACATTAGAAGCTGTTGCCCTCATCAAATTAAAAAAAGGTTAGAGAAAAACGTACTGCGCCATGGTACAACAGCAATACCCATTCTCTCAAGAAAGAAACTCGTAATCTTGAACGGAAATGGAGAAAAACTAACTTGGAAGTTTTTAGAATTGCATGGAAAAACAGTATGTACAGCTATAGACCGGCTCTAAAAGCTGCCATGGCCGAGCAAATCTGCAAACTCATAGAATATAACCAAAACAATCCAAGGTTTTTATTTAGCACAGTGGCTAGATTAACAAATAACCAGACGCCACCCGATCTAAATATTCCCTCACAGTTTAATAGTAATGACTTTATGAATTTCTTCACTGATATTATATTGGTCTAAATGAGTCTACTCCACCAAGCTACTGTTATAAGCATGAGCCCCGTCAGACTGGTCGTGGCGGCGGTGTTGCAACAATATATAGTGATATTCTCAATGTTACTCAGAAGACAGGATACAGGTTTAACTCATTCGAAATACTAATGCTTAATGTTACACTGTCAGATATGCAAAAGAAATCTATTGTATCTCTTGCTCTGGCTACTGTGTATAGACCACCAGGGCCATATACAGATTTCCTAAAAGAATTTGCAGATTTCCTCTCAGACCTATTGGTTACTGTTGATAAAGCGCTAATTGTCGGAGATTTTAACATTCACGTTGATAATACAAATGATGCATTAGGACTTGCGTTTACTGACCTAATAAACTCTTTTGGAGTCAAGCAAAACGTCTCCGGGCCCACTCATCGTTTTAATCATACGCTAGATTTAATTATATCGCATGGAATTGATCTTACTGATATAGATATCGTACCTCAAAGTGATGATGTTACTGACCATTTCCTTGTATCGTGCATACTGCGTATTACTGATAATAACTATATCGCTCCGCGTTATCGTCTGGGCAGAACTATTGTTCCAGCCACCAAAGACAGATTCACAAATAACCTGCCTGATTTATCTCAACTGCTCTGTGTACCAATAAGTACACATGAACTAGACTAAATGACTAGCAACATGGGCACTATTTTCTCTAATACATTAGAAGCTGTTGCCCCCATTCAAATTGAAAAAGGTTAGAGAAAAACGTACTGCGCCATGGTACAACAGCAATACCCATTCTCTCAAGAAAGAAACTCATAATCTTGAACGCAAATGGAGAAAAACTTGGAAGTTTTTAGAATTGCATGGAAAAACAGTATGTACAGCTATAGACCGGCTCTAAAAGCTGCCATGGCCGAGCAAATCTGCAAACTCATAGAATATAACCAAAACAATCCAAGGTTTTTATTTAGCACAGTGGCTAGATTAACAAATAATCAGATGTCACCCGAACTAAATATTCCCTCACAGTTTGGTAGTGAGGACTTTATGAATTTCTTCACTGATAAAATAGATAACATCAGAAATACAATAACAAATGTAGATTCTACAGCATATAATACTTCAGCTTCATTCATCGCACCAAAAGATAAACTGCAGTGCTTTACAACTATAGGACAGGAAGAGCTAAATAAACTTATCACTGCATCTAAACCAACAACATGCCTGTTAGATCCTGTACCCACTAAATTACTGCTGCGTTCGACACTATAGATCATGACATACTCATAGATCGATTACAAAACTATACAGGTATTCAAGGGCAGGCTTTAAGATGGTTTAGATCCTACCTTTCTGATCGCTATCACTTTGTCTATTTAAACGGGGAATCATCTCAATTAAATCCAGTAAAGTGTGGAGTGCCACAAGGATCTGTCCTAGGGCCTCTGCTATTTTCAGTATACATGTTGCCCCTTGGTGATATTATTAGAAAATACGGGACTTGTTTCCATTGTTATGCTGATGATACTCAACTATATATTTCAACAAGACAATAAACAAGCTACAGGTAGTCCAAAATGCAGCTGCTAGAATCCTTACCAGGTCAAGAAAATATGATCATATTACCCCAATTTTACATTCTCTGCACTGGCTACCTATTAAGTTCCGTATCAGTTACAACATATTACTACTTACTCTTAAGGCCCTAAATGGTTTAGCTCCTGCATAACTAGTCTTCTATCACACTACAAGCTCATCATTGCTGTTAATAGTGTTCACCATCTGTTATGCCACCCGGTACCCTGAGGCAGTGCCCCTCCGAAAAGCCACCGACAAAGCCATTGCCCAGGAACTCTTCCTGCTATACAGCCGAGTCGGCATCCCAGCGGAGATCCTGACCGATCAGGGGACCCCCTTCATGTCCCGGCTAATGGCTGACCTCTGCCGGCTGCTGCGGGTGAAGCAGTTGAGGACCATGGTCTACCATCCCCAGACCGACGGACTGGTCGAACGCTTCAACCAAACCCTCAAGCAGATGCTGAGACGGGTGGTCGCGGAGGACAAGCGCGACTGGGACCTGATGCTCCCCTATGTCCTCTTCGGGATCCGCGAAGTTCCGCAGGCCTCAACTGGCTTCACCCCCTTCGAGCTCCTCTTTGGCCGGCAACCCCGCGGCCTCCCGGATGTGGCAAAAGAGGTCTGGGAGCAACAGCCGGCAGCCCATCGCTCTGTCAT
>NW_015664019.1:1233691-1247513 GCF_001515625.1 Sinocyclocheilus rhinocerous | reverse complement strand
TAATGAACATTTTTCTCAGACTACTATGTTTATGTTCAGTTATTTCACTTTAATTGCAATAAAAAGAACCTATTCATTGCCATTAAATTGAAAATATTGAACCTACACATAAGGGCCTCATAAAAATGCCAGTTTTAGAAGAAAATTTCAAATGGCACTTAGTATGGAGCTTATAATATGATAAATCTTGAACCGCACGCTCACACCAGAAAACTACTAACTGGCCAAAATGCTTTGTTTGACTGTTTCGGATATATTAACTTTTAACATTTTTTTTAACAGTTTATTGGGCACAAAATCAACATGAGATTGATTTCTAAAGAGTCATGTGACAATAAGTAATGGCTGCTAAAAATTCAGCTTTGCCATCATCACAGAAATAAATTACATTTTGAAATATATTCAAACAGAAAGCAGTTATTTTAATCTGTAATAATATTTCACAATATTACTGCCTTTACTGTATTTTTTATTCAAATACATACAGCCAAGGTAAGCTTAAGAGAATTCCTTCACCATAAATAAATAATAAAAAATAAAAATAATAAATAATGAAAAAAATAATAATAATAAAAAGTGAAAAAAAAAAGAACAGTAGTTATATGATATATTCTCACAGAATTATATATGAGCAAATTATGGTAGAATGTAGTTCTTATTTGTGACCAAAAAAAGAACAGCCTTAACAAAGTTATAGCACAAACTAAACATTCTCCAAATGATATGTATAATTACATATATTCATTCATTCACAAATACTTCTCATAGGAACACAGAGCCATCTGCGAGTGAATTTCAGCTCATGCTCCAGAGGCCCAATTTGCTTTGCCTGGCACGACAGAATTGGCAGATTTGAAGCGTTCCGTTTCCCTGATCAATATGTCACTGCGGAGGCATCTGTCTGCCTGAATGTAGCAGGGGGTGGCAAGTTCACTGAGTAGGTGGTCATGAGAAAAAGGGTGAACATTTGAATCAAAATGCTTAGTTAATCTCTGTTAAACGCTGATATTTGTGATGAGCTTCCTCTAGCACGAACACAGACTACAACCACTAAAAAAAGCTAAAACTCAGGCCATCTGCTCGTTGAATGTGTCAAAATAGCGTCTTCCAACATCATTGCTACATAGGATAGAGTTGTCTGCTCAAAAGTTTGTAAAGCCAGAATTTTTGATTATTGGCATAAAGTCTAATCCATATTCTGGCCAAGAACCACCTACGTGGACAGGAATAGGCCGTTTGACCAACATGTGAAATGACCAACAACACTTTTCTTTTCTTTTTACAAAACATCAAAGGGTAAGTACATCTGAAATCGATGCTTTTTAATGATTTCTCACAGTCTGTAGAGACAGCATGAAGGCAAATTAATAATTGGCATTAACTATATATTAAACAACAATATTAAACAAAAAAAATGTGGTGACATTTTTTTTTAATGCTACTCATAATGTAGCTGTGCATTGTCATAAGACGTCAAAGTAGTTTTAAGTACAACCTGACAGTAAATATAACAGTTCGATGCTGTTATTCACTTAAAAGAATCGTTCATTAGAGTCATTTGTTTGGAAATCGGTTGGATTACACTGTTCACACTGTATGATTTTAATTTACTAAAAAGTATTGACTCATAAAAGACATTCGTTTGGCAATCAGAATATACAGGTTTTGCTGTTTGTTTATGATTCACTAAACAGAACTGACTCATAAGAGTCAATCATTAGAGAATCGGACTCATGTTGGCATTCTGTGCGTTTTGTGCCATAAAGAATCAAGAAAATTAGAATCAAATATTACATTTACATTTAGTAATTTAGCAGACGCTTTTATCCAAAGCGACTTACAAATGAGGACAATGGAAGCAATCAAAATCAACAAAAGAGCAATGATATACAAGTGCTATAACAAGTCTCAGTTAGCTTAACGCAGTACACGTAGCAAGTAGAGGTTGAATGACTTCAGATTTTTTAAAGTCAATTTTTTTTTTTCATCTTTTATGTGATGAAAGTCGAGTCAAAGTCGACTAGTCACCAGAGGCGGACTTCATTTTTAACAGTTATTTTGTCTTTGAGTCCTTATGTTTCTCACAGATTTCTGTTGGTTCTAAATCAGATACAGATAAAGTAGCACAGTAAAGATTACATTCATATGAATGCATTAGTGAGAGCGATTGCGAGTCTGAATTAATTCTACCTGGCAGTGTCTCTCTACTAGTAGTGAAGTTGTGGGATTTAGTTATTAAGAAATATATGCCTGAACTTTTCAGTTTCAAAGCAATTTTATTGAGAAATCACAGAACAGTGTTGATAACAGTGCTGGGCAAGTTACTCTGAAAATGTAATCAAATTACTGATTACTGATTACTCCTTTTAAAAGTAATCACGTCACTGTTCTGATTACTTTATTTCAAAAGTAATTAGTAATTAGTTACATTACTAGTTACGTTACTTTTTTCTCCATGAAATTTATGAAATCCCAGCATAAATAGATGAATAACAATTTATTTGTTTTAGATATTTTATGTTTAGATATTTCTATTTTGAGGGAGTCCCGTGAATCATTTCATTCTCCCGCATCCCGCACACACACTAGCGTCTACCCGCCCGCACCAGCACTCGCCCATCTTGTCCCACGTTGCACTCTGTTGCGTCGGGTCTCGTGGGAGCAGATCTCTAGAGTTGTGTGTCATCAGCATAGCAGTGATATGAAAAGCCATGTTTCTGAATGACAGAACCTAGTGATGCCATGTAGACAGAGAAGAGAAGTGGTCCAAGAACTGAGCCCTGAGGCATCCCAGTGGTTAGAGGTTGTGACTTGGACACCTCACCTCTCCAAGATACCTTGAAGGACCTATCTGAGAGGCAAGATTTTATAAATATTCCAAACAGTTGTGTAATAGGACTCCAAATATTCCATAAATTAAACTCTTGAATATCTTTTTAAACAACAAAATAGCATAATTCATTTATTTTTAGAAAATACTACTTATAATGTGTACTTATAATGTGATTCATGTATCTCAGGAGTATTATGAGCAACATAAGAGTCAACTGTAAACTCTTTGTGTTTGATTCAATTAAAAGAATCGCTCAGCTTCATTTGCTTGGAAATCAGTTGGATTGCACTGTTCACAATGTATGGTTTTAATTTTCTAAAAAAAAAAAAAATGATAAGAGACGTCAGTTTGGCAATCAGACTATACAGGTTTTGTTGTATGTTTATGATTCACTAAACAGAAATGACTCATAAGAGTCAATCATTAATAGGGAATCAGACTAATGTAGGTATTCTGTGTGTTTTGTGCCAAAAAGTATCAAGAGAATTAGAATTAAATAGGCCTATTCCAAATAGTTCTGCAATAACATTCCAAACCTTTCTTGAATTAAACTCTCGAATATCTTTTTAAACAACATTAAACCAGAAAAAAATAGCATAATTCATTTATTTGTATAAAATATTACTCATAATGTGTATTGCTTATAGTCATATGAAGTCTCAGGAGTTTTATGAGCAACATAAGAGAAAAATGTAAAGTAATAGTATTTGATTCACTTAAACGAATTGTTCAAAAGAGTCATTTGTTTGGAAATTGATTTGACTACATTGTTTGTGCTGTATGGTTTTAATTTGCTAAAAATAACTGATTCATAATTCTTAAAGTTACATTAAGTAAAGTTCATCAGACCTTGATCATATTTTGGGTCCTCGGGACCTTCATCATACACTGAAGTGTCTGTCGGCAATAACTAAGAGGGATGATTCCAATCTCGTCGTCCAGTTAGAGACTATAAGCTTGAAATCTAGATTGCTTAATGTGGAGTGCAATACGACCAAGGCCAAATGAGATTTTTCTGGTCAATAAAGCATAAATGAGTTCAGAGTCCTCAGACCCAGTGGGTCTTTAAAATACATTAAGGATATAAAAGTAGAATACGATATGGCTGTCTGTATTGTGCATATTGTTACTCGCCCTCCCATGTCTTGGCTTACACGTAATGTGTAGGAAGAGCAGCACCGTTTCCGAGCCCAGACTGTTCTCCGCCGTGGCTGACACTCTGTAGATTCCCACGTTCTTGTAGATGTGTTTAATGCCATCCTCGATAGAGCTCACGTTGGAGTAGGTGAAAGCGTTTCCGTCGCCGAAATCCACTGTGATGCTGGTTTTTGATCCATCACCCTGGGAAAAAAGGGTAAGTCTAGGGTAAGGGTGAGTCTAGCTTAAAAAAATATATAAAAAAACACACACACACACACACAACCAGGCTGGTGAACAAATGTTCTTCATTCAGAGAACTTCCTGTAATATCTTAGAATTTCCCCCCTTTTTTTAGGCAGAAAGCAAAACTGTTCCTGACTACGATACTGGCAAAGCTCTGTGTACAATTCATTCATCTGTCAGTTCATCTGCTTTGGAGGATGTCTTGTCTGTCCCAGACCGCTGATCTACCATGGGAAAACATTGCTCTTGTACAGGCAAGATGGTCGCTCATGATTTCTCAAAATCTCAAGCTTACAATGCCCAATTTATGGTGGATGAGGGTTATCTCTGTACTTTGGGATTTAGCAGTAGGTACTGTAGATAAATTGTAAAGGTCACACTTTAGTTCTCACTATAACCAGTTCTCACTATAACTAACTATGACTTTTGCCTCAATAAACTCGTCATTTGCTGGTTATTAATAGTTAGTAAGGTAGTTGTTACGTTTAGGTATGGGGTAGAAAGAAGGGATCTAAAATATGGTCATGCATTTCCAGCGTGATTATGTTAATGTGTGAAGTTGTGGACATGCATCACAGAGCTAGAGCAAGACGAGCATTTGTGGTTAAAAACTAAATACATTTATTTTTCTTTAGAAAATTACAATCATTTCACTAGATAAGACCCTTATTCCTTGTCTGGAATTGTGTAGAGCCCTTTGAAGCTGCATTGAAACGGCAATTTGGACCTTCAAGCCGTTGGCTCCCACTGAAGTCCACTATAGAGAAAAATCCTGGAATGTTTTCCTCAAAAAACTTAATTTCTGTTCGACTGAAGAAAGAAAGACATGAACATCTTGAATGACATGGGAATGAATAAATTATCAGGATTTTTTTATTCTGTAAGTGAACTAGTCCTTTAATATCTTCTTTGTTCTTTGTATTAATAAACAGCCAATATGCTAGTAAAATGCATGCTAATACGCAACTTGTAAATAGTGAGATTTGGTTCGTAAAACAAAGCATTATGGAGTCGTTTGTTTGTGAATGACTACACTGGTCACAATAGCCGGGTTTCCATCTAAAGTTGCGAATTTAACTTGTGCGCAAAATTGGAATATCGCATAAAACTTTTGCGAATAAGCACCATTTCCACTCAACGAGTCAGAGAGAACAAAATTGTCACTTCCTGACAAACTGGCACTAAATATCACCAAAAAAAAGTAGGAGAAGCCACTGAATATAATAATTTTCATATAAAATAAATTACTTGCACCTTAGAGCGAGCAGATGAAACACAATAAATGCGGTAATTGTGGAAATTTTTATTCTGGAAGTGAACTTGTCCTTTAATATGTTCATTGCAATAGCCGGGTTTCCATCTAAAGTTGCGAATTTAACTTGTGCGCAAAATTGGAATATCGCATAAAACTTTTGCGAATAAGCACCATTTCCACTCAACGAGTCAGAGAGAACAAAATTGTCACTTCCTGACAAACTGGCACTAAATATCACCAAAAAAAAGTAGGAGAAGCCACTGAATATAATAATTTTCATATAAAATAAATTACTTGCGCCTTAGAGCGAGCAGATGAAACACAATAAATGCGGTAATTGTGGATTTTTTTATTCTGTAAGTGAACTAGTCCTTTAATATCTTCTTTGTTCTTTGTATTAATACACAGCCAATATCCTAGTAAAATGCATGCTAATACGCAACTTGTCAATAGTAAGATTTAGTTTGTAAAACAAAGCGTTACTGAAGTTGTTTGTTTGTGAATGACTACACTGGTCACAGTAGACGGGCTTCCATCTAAAGTTGCGAATTTAACTTGTGCGCAAAATTGGAATATCGCATAAAACATTTGCGAATAAGCACCGTTTCCATTCAACGAGTCAGAGAGAACAAAATCATCACTTCCTGACAAACTCGCACTAAATATCACTAAAAAAGTAGAAGCTACTACATACAATAATTTTCATATGTAATAAATGACTTGCAAATGAGCAGACGAAACACAATAAATGCGGTCATTGCTTTCAGAGGTGGATGCCCGCTGTTTCTGGGAGGCAATTATACATAAATACTTTGAAGGCAAACTATGCTCGAGCATTTAAGAATAACCATAACAACATTTCATATATTGTGCAAAAAGATCTGTCCGCTGGTTAGTCCGGTTATGCGGTCCCATCGTGCAAAGTCAAATGACTTTTTTGATGTGCATGGAGGAATTTATTCGCAAAATGCATTTCCATCTCCCATTATTCGCATTGACCCTTTTTCGCACAAGTCAGAAACCACCTCAAGCGAGCGTAAAAAACTTTTTTGCAAATTAAGGGATTTTTTTCTTCAACAATTCTGTGTTTTTCTGTCAATATGGGGTGCTGTGTGTACATTAATGAGGAAAAAAAATTAACTTAAATGATTTTAGCAAATGGCTGCAATATAACAAAGAGTGAAAAATTTAAGGGGGTCTGAATACTTTCCGTACCCACTGTAGCTAATGACTGTTAGTTTTCATAAGCAGTCAATGGGAAAGATGTGTTTTCTTGCTATTATTTTGCAGTTGTTTTATCTGCTCAGAATGCAAACTCACATTCCCTGAAAGATAATGTATGATTTTGTCACCTATAAGCAGTGCAGGAAACACTGAATCTTTCTATACCTCCTCCAGGAAGACGAGGAAGGTGACGTTGCTGGCAATAGTAGCCGTTAGCTTCCCTTCGCTGGTCACTAAGTGAAGGCCGCGAGGGGCCTGGCTAGGGCACAGGTGCCTACGAGCCGTGTACTGCTCTATCACCCCTCCGGTGCAGTTATTAGAAACCACCTTTCTGTACCTGCACACACACAGACGCATAACACACATTCAAAAGACACACATTTATAAACCAGTTCTGAAGCTCCAATACAAAATGATCAGTTGACAACATTGAAATTCATTAGTCTGCTAATCTGCTACAGTGAAAACATACAACATTTTAAATGAGTCATACATCAAAATCATTTGAGAACGCAGATGGCAAACATGTTTAATTGAAAATCTCACAAACACATACAGTACTGTACAAGTTTACTTAGCTATCTAAATGGGAACATTGAATAATCACTTCAATGGATAGATGCATACGTCACATGAGATCTCACCCAGTGCTGTTGAGGAACGTGTGTTCTGTAGTACAGGTCCGAGACATGGAGGAGGGCAGGAACCAGAATGCTGGAGTACATTTCCCATCAGCCCTTCTCTCGAAGCCATAATCACTGTAAAAAAAAAAAGAATAAAACAAAAAAAAAACATGGTGAGACCAGACATGAGTTCTCTACTCTTTGACATTGTGTTAAGTCATTTAACACAATCATCAGACCAGTTCTCACACCACTAAGCTAGAATCCCATTGGTCTGAAAAAGGCCTTTCTTAAAATAAATAAATAAATGAAATACAAATATTTTCAAAATTGTAAATACATATTAAATACATTTTACAAGAGAATACATTAAGAATTTCATGCTTAATTCAGTGTGTTAATTGCCATTTCTTTAAAAGTATTTGTGAAATAAACTAGCAATTTCTGAGTGAAAATTGTTTTTTTAGAAGTAACACGTGTTTTTCTCCATTTAGCTGTCTTCACACAGCTTGACTAGTTTCCACACAGCAAAGATCTTCTTTAAGAAAATGACTCTTCTGAAAATGCTGATCTTGTGAGGACAAGCCACGACTTCAATCCAGAAAATGTAATTGCTCAAAGGTTGCTTTTTACAGCTAGAGAGACTTAATTGAGTTTTCATTTAGGTATCAACTTTGTCACAGATATTTCTTCAAAAATTTCTTTTGAGACAACTGTTGACATGCACTAAAAGTTTGGGGTCGATGTCTTTAATTTTTTTTTTAAAGAAGTCTCTTATGTTCACCAAGGCTGCATTTATTTGATCAAAAATACAGAGATAAAAAACTGTACTATTAATACAATTTAACATAAGTGTTTTCTATTTGAATATATATTTAAAATGTAATTTATTCCAGCCATGATCCTTCAGAAATCATTCTAATTTGCTGTTTTTTTAATAGAATTCTTTAATGAATAGACAGTAAATGTAAAAGTAAAGCATTTATTTTAAATTAAATTATAATATTATAAATCTCTTTACTGTCACTTTTGATCAATTAAATAAAAAAAATTCTGAATTAAAATGTATCCTCCTTAAATAAAATAAAATAAAATAAAATAAAATAAAATAAAAATCTTACTGACCCCAAACTTTTGATTGGTAAATTATTATATGTATTAATTATTTATTTATCAATCAGATTATTAAAAACAAAAACTATTTTGCTGTGGTTTTTCATACTGACATATCACCGTGTTAGAGCAGTCTGTAGTTTTAGAATAGAGCTTGAATCTTTAAAGAAAGGTGCTTGTTTACTTACCACTCAAAGTCCGACTCAGTGCAGTCACATGGCTCGGATATCATTGTGACAGAGTAGGTTTTACCCATAACACACCTTGCTATGGGCTTCAGCTTTCGGAAGACTCTTTTGACTCCCATGAGGCAGCGTTCACCCTATAAGCAGGATTTCAACATATACATATATGCATGCATACACACACACACAAATATTTTCTACAATAAAGTTGGCATATGGTGTTCTCGTTCAGGTTTATTTTAGTTCTCGCATGAATAATTCATAACAATGAAGCATGTGTGCATCACCCTGAATTTACAAAAAAATAAGAGACTGGAAAGTAGACGAGAGAAAAGAAAATGTTTCCGCAATGTACTTGGTTGTTCCATATTTCATATCTCACATCCAAACTCTGTGGGGTTCGTTTTGTCAAAGATTTCAGGCTTCTAGCCTCTCACTAACATTTCATGTGTCTCACAATAACATTTTTTGCCTAGTCTTTTGTTAACATGCTTCCTTTAAATTAGTGCTCCAAATACTGCAGTTTTATTCAGATTTGTGCTAGTTGAAATGAAAAAAAAAAAAAAAAAAGTTTTACAGCTGCGGTCCATTGCTGGTCATGTCCTCTTTTTTGGATTTCATATTTATCAGACTAACTGGTGCAGAGCGGCGCAATAAAACCCTACAGCACAGGACGGTTCAGACAGACACCGAATGGCTTGATCTCATCAGCATAGTACTGTAGTCTACAGCCCAAAAGCTGGGTTTTAACCATCCAAACTTTGACATCGTTCTGTCTTCTGTCGACTTCTGTTGTCTTCAAGTCTGCTTCAGCTTCTCAGAGTTTGTCACAAAAATAGAAAGTACTATGAGGCTTCAGGTTAAAGTAGGACAGTCTACTGCCATGTCCTTACAACTAATAAACGTACATCTATTATCCTCCTGTGAGAGGACACTTGGCTTCTGGCTTGACTTCTGAGATATATATTATTCTGTTCAAATATAGTCTCAGCAGCGGACCCTGGGAAAGAATGTCAGGGCGGGTTAGAAAGGAATCTTGTAAATTAAAAAAAAAACAGAAAGCCAATGCGGAACACTCTTTAGTGCAATCTAAAGCATCAGGCCTCACTGGAGAGTTTATTATGCTGGAAAGACCAGACAAAGCAGAAAGGTATCTGATCAAGACTATACTGGCCTCTCTTAATTTTAAGGCTTGAGATGCAGTATAGAATCGGAGTTGAGGACATTAATGACATTAAGATGGGGAGATTTGTTTACAGAGGCCTCGTGATTGTCACAATGGACTAATTGTCAAGGCAATATTTCATTCTCACTTAGTTTAACTTGTTTAACTAAAACTATCATTTCTATGATACTATGTCTAATTTAATGGAATATTATTTTATTAAAAAATAAATATTGAAGTAAAAAATAAAATGTAAGACATTTTAATTTATACCAGTAATATTGGAAAGTTTGTGAAAATTTGATGTTTTTATATTTGTTATATCATATATTCATCCTTTATGTATTTGTTTGTTTCCGCATTTTCTTTCCTCCTTAAAGAGATCAATATACAACACTGTGTGAAACAAGGATTTAGGCAAATATTCAGATTGGGGAACCAAATGCTAAAATACTAAAATAATTTCTCACCTGGTCATGTAAATCCCACGGCACATAGTCAGACTCGATGCATCTTCTGTTAAAGATAGACCTGAAGTCTATCTTTACCAGCTGCCATTCTGAGCGGTGACTGACATGACCGAAGATCCTGCAAACAAAGGCACAACATCAGCCGCTGTATGTCTGGCGAGCAGTGGCATATCGAGAGCGCAGTGACTCTAATGATTAGAAAGATATAGAGCGGACAGGAAGAAGAAATGCTTATCCAAGTCAAACCACATCAGTGGAAACCTGCGTCAAACCGTCAACAAAAAGTCTGAAACTCACATTGAGAAAGTCTTGACAGTGTGACACTTTTAGGGCCTGTCAGAAAGACAGCAGAAAGTATCTAGGAATATCCTACAAAGGAAAACTTCATGAAATACTTCTCAAAATAATTTTAGGTTGTGCTGGATTCAGGATAATGTAAAATCAGAACTGGCATGATGGTTTTAATGATTTGTCTTTTCAAATAGGTGAGCCATTACTGGAAGGTCTAAAAATAAACCAGTTGCTTCATCATTAATTGCTTTATTTTTATCACCAAGCAAATCAAGCAAAGCACTGAGCATTTTATTCTTACATATTTTTCACAATTACCATTTATTTATATGAAAGTAAAACCTGTAATTGTGACAGAGCTCACACTGTAACATAAAGTCACAATTATGAGAAATAAAGTAGAAATGTAAAGTTATAAGTACAATATATAAAGTTGCAATTATGAAAAACAAACTCACAATTGTTTACAATAAAGTATACAAATTTATAAAAAGTTTAGTTATAAAATATAATTGTATTATAAAGTATAAATTAATATACATCTATTTAATATTAATTTGCTATTTTAATTTGTTTCATAAAAACAGACATCTTAATCTTACCAGCAGTGTTGGGGAAAGTTATACTTTTATAAAGTAATGCATTATAATATTGTGTTACTACCTAAAAAAAAATAACTAATCACGTTACTTAATTACTTATATATATATATATATATATAATTTGCAAATGTAAAAGCCCTTTCACACCAAAAGTGACATGAGCCTCAGCCTCAAAGCATCAGCCATTCTGGATTGCATGAAAAAACAATTAAAATATTTAAAAAAAGAAACACAAATGTTGTTTATCTAAAGTCATTTTTTTGCTTGATTGAATTGGATCATTGAATGTCAGCAGCAAAGACACTAGTTAATAAAACGGGATTGAATACATAAAGCCTATTTGTATTATTTAACATATTTAATTATTGCAGGTTTGCATCATATTTTTTGTTTGCAATTCCCTGTTTTTATTCATTTTGAAGAACAATGAATCTGTTTTTATGTAAGTGAGATGAGTAAATGCATGATAACAATTAGTGTAGAACTAGTAACCATCATGTTTACACGGCACACACAACATCTCTGCACTTACACCTGATTTCTCTCAACATGGGTACAGGAGAGCTGGCAGTCAATAAATGGGAAAACAAAGTAACTGTTACTTATTTGAAAAGATAACTTGTAAATTAAAAAGTAATACATTACTTTAGTAGTTACTTGAAAAAAAAAATCTGATTATGCAACTTGTAATGTGTTACCCCAACACTGCTTACTAGCCACCTTATTAGGTATACCTGTTCAACTGCTTGTTAATACAAATATCTAATCAGTTAATCACATAGCAGCAATTCAATGCATTTAGGCATGTAGACATGGTCAAGATGTTCTACTGAAGTTCAAACCTAACATCAGAATGGGAAAGAAAGGCTATTTAAGTGACTTTGAACGTGGCATGGTTGCTAGTCCCAGATGGGCTAGTCTTTCAGAAGCTTCTGATCTACTGTGATTTTCACGCACAACCATATAGGGTTCACAGAGAATGGACAGAAAAATAAAAAAATATCTAGTGAGCAGCAGTTCTGTGGGTGAAAGTGCCTTGTTGATGTCAGAGGAGATGGCCAGACTGGTTTGAGCTGATTTGAGTTGAAAAGAAACAGTAACTCAAAGAACCACATGTTACAACTGAGGTATGCAGAAGAGCATCTCTGAATACACAACACATCAAACCTTGAAGCAGATGGGCTACAGCAGCAGAAGACCACACCAGGCGTCAATCCTGTCAACTAAGAACAGGAAACTGAGGCTATAATTCACAGAAGCTCACCAACAGAAGATTGTAAAGAGGTTGCTTGGTCTGGTCTCAATTTCTGCTGCGACATTCGGATGTTAGGGTCAGAATTTGGAGTAAACAACATGAAAGCATGAATCCATCCTGTTTTGTATTAACGTTCAGGCTGCTGCTGCTGCTGTAATGGTGAGGATTTTTTTATTTTTGGCACACTTTGAGCCCCTTAGTACCGATTGAGCATTATTTAAACGCCAGAATTGTTGCTGACCATGTCCATCGCTTTATGACCACAGTGTTTGATCTTGTAACAGCTACTTCCAGCAGGATAATGCACCATATAATAAAGCTCAAAGTATCTCGAACTGGCTTCTTGAACATGACAATGAGTTCACTACATTCAAATGACCTCCAGATCTCAATCCAATAGAGGATCTTTGGGATGTGGTGGAACGGGAGATTCGTGTCATGGATTTGCACCCAGTAAATCTGAAGCAACTGTGCGATGCTATGATGTCAATATGGACCAAAATCTCTAAAGATTGTTTCCAGCACTTTGCTGACTGCTATGCCACAAAGAATTAAGGTAGTTCTGAAGGCAAAAGCGGGACCAATCTGGGACTAGGAAGGTGTACCTAATAAAGCGGTCAGTTAGTGTATATATTCTCTTTCTATATATTATTTTCTAGCTAGATAAAATGGTAGTAATATTTTTATGTTACTATGTATGTCTAACAAAGCTGTTCAGTCCTTCTTCAGGGTGAAATAACCATGGAAGCCCATTTCTGCCAATGAATAAAAAAATAAAACAAAAGGTGATTGCAACTTTTTATCTCACAATTCTGACTTTTTTTTTCGGAGAACTGCGTGATATAAACTTGCAATTGTGGGTTATAAAGTCAGAATTGTAAGATATAAACACACAATTCGGACTTTTTTTCAGAAATGTGTGATATAAACTCACAATCGTTGGTTATAAAGTCAGAATTGCAAGATATAAATAAACTCACAATTCTAAGAAAAAAATGTCAAAATTGCGAGATAAAATTGCAATTCTGAAAAAAAAAAGTCACAATTGCGAGATAAAATTGCAATTCTGATAAAAAAAAAGTCACAATTGTGAGATATAAAATTGAAATTGTGAAAAAAAGTCACAATTGCAAGTTTATCTCGCAATTCTGACTTTATTTCTCACAACTTTGAGTTTATCTCTCTATTGCGACTTTTTTTCTCAGAATTGTGTTTATATCGCACTTGTGACTTTTTATCTCAGAATTGCCAGTTTATATTTTGCCATTCTGACTTTATAACCCACACTGCGATTTATTAAGTCAAAATTGTGAGATATAAACTCGCAATTCAGAGAAAATATGAATCTTTTTTTCCTCACACTTGTGAAAAAAGTCAGAACTGTGAGATAACAATTACATTTAAAAAAAAAATGTATTCAGTG
>NW_015664019.1:1228335-1233536 GCF_001515625.1 Sinocyclocheilus rhinocerous | reverse complement strand
AATGTCAAAATTGCGAGATAAAATTGCAATTCTGAAAAAAAAAAGTCACAATTGCGAGATAAAATTGCAATTCTGATAAAAAAAAGTCACAATTGTGAGATATAAAATTGAAATTGTGAAAAAAAGTCACAATTGCAAGTTTATCTCGCAATTCTGACTTTATTTCTCACAACTTTGAGTTTATCTCTCTATTGCGACTTTTTTTCTCAGAATTGTGTTTATATCGCACTTGTGACTTTTTATCTCAGAATTGCCAGTTTATATTTTGCCATTCTGACTTTATAACCCACACTGCGATTTATTAAGTCAAAATTGTGAGATATAAACTCGCAATTCAGAGAAAATATGAATCTTTTTTTCCTCACACTTGTGAAAAAAGTCAGAACTGTGAGATAACAATTACATTTAAAAAAAAAAATTTATTCAGTGGCACAAACGGCCTTCCATACAGTAACAGAACAAATCATGTCAGTTAAGGAAAAAGTGACAATGCCAACACTGAGTTAATTACTTTGAATTTACTCCAATTCTTTGAGGACATTCAGGGTTTACAGTGTTCATCACATAAACCGTATTTCATCAAGCACCATTTTCTCATTCCAGAAAAAAATCTAAATGTATTACTATTGAATATTCATCATACTTACGTCATTATAAGCGTTTCCTCGCCCGGTTCGCCCAAGACACCGTCCACGAACAGGGGCGATGAAGTGAAACTGTATTTGTTCCACACCCTCCCCTCATCAAAGCTCAACCTGCATAGAAACCAGCAGCACACAGCTGAAACTACGATATAGTGTAGAAAAGATTGCATTTCCACACACAGTTGGCAAATAATTCAAACAGGACTTTACTGCACCTTTCCGGCATTTAATCTAGATTACTAGACAAAAGTATTACATAATTACTTTGAATTTACTCCAATTCTTTGAGGACATTCAGGGTTTACAGTGTTCATCACATAAACCGTATTTCATCAAGCACCATTTTCTCATTCCAGAAAAAATCTAAATGTATTACTATTGAATATTCATCATACTTACGTCATTATAAGCGTTTCCTCGCCCGGTTCGCCCAAGACACCGTCCACGAACAGGGGCGATGAAGTGAAACTGTATTTGTTCCACACCCTCCCCTCATCAAAGCTCAACCTGCATAGAAACCAGCAGCACACAGCTGAAACTACGATATAGTGTAGAAAAGATTGCATTTCCACACACAGCTGGCAAATAATTCAAACAGGACTTTACTGCACCTTTCCGACATTTAATCTAGATTACTAGACAAAAGTATTACACAGTCTACTGGGTTTAATGAGAATGTTCACACTCCCCGTGATTATGTGAGTCAGCTCGGTGCGATTGCATTGACTCATCTTTTACGAACATACACATTGCATATTAGTAATGATTTTGGTGTAGGATTACCAGAGGTGCCTGATGGGAAGAGGGGTGTGTCTAATTGCCACTAAAGCTCCACCTTGATCCAGATACAGCACACTGTACTCTTCGTCAAATATCTGGAATAGACAAAGAATGTATTAATTATATGCTGCTCCATTCATTTTGATATTCTCATTATATACAGTACTGTATTAAAAGACCGCATAAAATATAAAACATACAATATTACAAATATTTAGTTTCTTTTTTTCTCAATTTAGTGAACATGGGATCAAATTGTAAGTAATTTTAGTACCTTGGTTTGAGAAGATGTTGCCATTTTTATCATGCCACCAGCATGCTAACGTTTAAATATAAAACAAGGCAATTTATAAAGAAATACTCCAGGTACAAATTTTCAAAAGATTTTAAAAAGGCAAACAAACATGTTTTCTTTGGAATATTTGGTAATGAATTTATAGGTTTTTCCTGTGACCTTAATTTCACTTTCCATCATTTTAGACATTATTTTAGAGGGAAAACAACAGCACACACATCAGTGAGTATTAGCAATTTGATAAATTCATGGAAATGTTATTATTGATATTAGTTAGTTTGTCTCATTTTAAAGTAGGGCTGTCAAATCAATTAATCAAGAGTAATCCCATGCAAAATAAAAGTCTGTGTTTACCTATAAATAATATATGTGTAATATAATATATAGAATATAAATCAAATACACACACACACACACACATATATATGTGTGTGTATGTGTGTGTGTGTGTGTGTGTGTGTGTGTTATATATACATATAAATATACACAGTACTCACACATATTATGTAAACACAAACATTTATTTTGGATGCGATTAATCGATTTAACAGCCCTATTTTAAAGCATTCTATCCAGTTTGATAAAATTATATAAACTTGGAAACTGACAATATAAAACTTCAAAATACAGCTAAAAATCTAAATAAACTTTAAGCAACTTGTCAGCTAATGCAAAAGCTAATTTGAACCCTTTATTTCCATCCTGTTTGATTCCATCCTGTTAATATTCTTTGTTGTTGTGTAATCAATTTACCATTAAGTCTGTTGTGCTTATTAATAAAATACTTTCATAAATTAGACCACACTCTCAGGAAAAAAAAATACAAAAGCACAAAAGAAAAGGTACAAACTGCGACAGTACCTTTTCAAAAAGGAACTAAATTGCACCATTTACAGTAGGTACTAAAATGTTCAATTTAAGTACTGATATGTACCTTTAAGTTACTTGTTTGCACTCTTTAGAGATAAATATGGTGCAAACGTGTACCTTTTAAAAAAGGTATTGTCCCAATGACTTTTCTTGTAAGAGTACACACAAGCATATAATTTTATATACATACAGAGCTCAAAAGAAAAAAAAAAAAACAGCCTAAAAGCAATGGCCTCATCCAATCGCCATTACAGAACCGCTAGTAGTTGCAAACATGTATGAAACAAGAAAATTGCCTTACGGAGAAAAATCCAGCCAGATGCTAGGTTGACCTACTGCAAAGTTGAACTGAAAATGGAGGCCCTCATTAGCAGTTTCCATTTGTTTGCCCCAGAGCTCTGATAACTGCACTGTATGTGCTGTGAATTCTTGCTGATATGAATTCCTGTTGAGTTTAGGCCTTGGGGCTTCAAGCATTTAACATACGCAAGTCTGTTAAAGTGAAGGAAAAACACCATCTGATTGGCTTAAGTACTTCATGGGCTAATGATTACGAGGCTAGTGTTTATGTTAGTGGGATACTGTGTGGGGTCTGTTCTGTTTTCCTTTGGCTGTGAACACACTGGAAGAGTTGGGTCAACCAAGCTACAACCACACTAGAGTCATTATAACCAAGAAATGCATCTGACCCTAGGTGCTTGATCTACATAAATCTATAATAAATAAGGACTGCGTATTTCTGAAAAATTTTCGCTGGTTTAGTGCCAACATTTTAAGAAAAACTTCACATTATGTACTTCTGCTCATATGTGTCTCAGGGCAATGTTACATATGTTCCTGTGTTATTTTCATTCATAATGTCAGATTGGATGAGTTATGACAATATTTCATATCCTTACTCTTCTTGGGAGGGCTTTCAATTTGATTAGATGAAAGCTGGCAAACCACAGGTCTGCTGTCCTTGAAATGATGCTATTTCTCAAATCCCAGTGATTATAATTCTTACTGACAAGATATATGACATCAAACCCGTGCCCTACACAGCATGCTTTAACTTTTTGCCACATCAATTTTCTCTTAATTATTTGAGCTCTCCATTTTTAATTAGACAGCTGGCCCCATAAATTTAAATCGCATCATCAAACATGCACCCACGGGCATCATATATGTCATTGAATTTAGTTTTCTCTGAAGGTGTCATTTGATTATAGGCTCTGAAATGCGGCACATGGATTTATCCGCTCAAAGATATGCATCAGTGCTGAAATTACTGCCCACCCCCATCTGGCTGAACACCCCACGGTCAGAGTCACCTGCCGCCACGTGTTTCCAGCGTCGGATGTGATGAACATGCTAACGTTGCTGCTCGTTAACTCTGCGCCGATTGAACCTATGGAGAGAGGAGCAGAACAATTACAGTCATGCTTACCAAAGCAGATAGAGAGTTGATAACTAAAGCTATATGAATATGAAGATTGAGTGGATTGTGCCTTTTCGCATCGCAAAAGTCATACATACTTCATTCCAAAAGCTGGAAAGTGTTTTATGAATTTTGTCACGATTTGTATTTCTCTTGATCGTTTGTTCACCCACCATGACTACATTCCATTATTAGTTTGTGATTACTAATGTTGACTAGATTAGTTTCAAGGTTAGAAAATGCATGTTTTCGGACTGTAAAATACAAGGGCAGCTACAGAATATCATATACTCTCTTTCACTTTTACCCATAATGTTGTAATGTGTGTAATATTCTGTGACAGAATAACTCTTATGTAACTTGGTTTGTTCCATTATGTACAGCAGGATAAAAGGGAAAAAACAGTTTCAATGAGAAAAATGGATGGATAGATCAACGAATGGATGGACAGAAAGATGGATGGATAAATGAACAGACAAAGATGGATGGATGGATGGATGGATGAATGAACAGAAAAAGATGGATGGATGGATGGATGATGGATGGATGGATTGACAGAAAGATGGATGGATGGACAGAAAGATAGATGGATAGATAAATGGATGGATGGCAGAAAGATGGATGGATGGATGGACAGAAAGATAGAAGGACAGATCAATTGATGGACGGACAGAAAGATAAATGGATGGATGGACAGAAAGATAGATGGACAGATCAACAGATGGACGGACAGAAAGATGGATGGATTTTGTTCAATTATGTACTGCAGGATAAGAGAAAAAAAAAATTCAAAGAGAAAAATTCAAATGATGAGTGCATCCATGCATTTAAGGGATGGATGGATGGACAGATAAAAGGATGGACGGACAGAAAGATGGTTGGATGGCTGAATGGATGGACAGAAAGATAGATGGACAGATCAATGGATGGACAGACAGAAAGATGGATGAATGGATGGATGGATGGGTGGATAGATCAACGAATGGATTTACAGAAAGATGGATGGATGGATGAATTGACAGAAAGATGGATGGATAGACAGAAAGATAGATGGACAGATCAATGGATGGACAGACAGAAAGATGGATGAATGGATGGATGGATGGGTGGATAGATCAACGAATGGATTTACAGAAAGATGGATGGATGGATGAATTGACAGAAAGATGGATGGATAGACAGAAAGATAGAT
>NW_015664019.1:1221578-1224983 GCF_001515625.1 Sinocyclocheilus rhinocerous | reverse complement strand
GATGGATGGATGGATGGATGGTTGGAACGGACAGATAAAAGGATGGACAGAAAGATGGTTGGATGGATGAATGGATGGACAGAAAGATAGATGGACAGATCAATGGATGGACAGACAGAAAGATGGATGAATGGATGGATGGATGGGTGGATAGATCAACGAATGGATTTACAGAAAGATGGATGGATGGATGAATTGACAGAAAGATGGATGGATAGACAGAAAGATAGATGGACAGATCAATGGATGGACAGACAGAAAGATGGATGAATGGATGGATGGATGGGTGGATAGATCAACGAATGGATTTACAGAAAGATGGATGGATGGATGAATTGACAGAAAGATGGATGGATAGACAGAAAGATAGATGGATGGATTAATGGATGGATGGGCAGAAAGATAAATGGATGGATGGACAGGAAGATAGACGGACAGATCAATGGATAGATGGACAGAAAGATAAATGGATGGATGGACAGAAAGATAGATGGACAGATCAATGGATGGACGGACAGAAAGATGGATGGATTTTGTTCCATAATGTACCGCAGGATAAGATTAAAAAAAATTTCAAAGAGAAAAATTCAAATGATGCAATGAAAAGATAAATCCATGCATTTAAGGGATGGATGGATGGACAGAAAGATAGATGCATGGATGGATGGAATGAACAGAAAGATAGATGGACAGATCAATGAATGGATGGACAGAAAGATGGATGAGTGAATGTATAGAAAGATGGATGGATGGATGGATGGATGGATGGATGGTTGGAACGGACAGATAAAAGGATGGACAGAAAGATGGTTGGATGGATGAATGGATGGACAGAAAGATAGATGGACAGATCAACGAATGGATGGATAGAAAGATGGATGAATGGATGTATAGAAAGATGGATGGATGGTTGGAATGGACAGATAGATGGACAGATAAAAGGATGGATGGACAGAAAGATGGTTGGATGGATGAATGGATGGGCAGAAAGATAGATGGACAGATCAATGGATGGACAGACAGAAAGATGGATGGATGGATGGATGGATGGACGGAAAGATAGATGGATAGATCAACAAATGGATGGAAAGAAAGATGGATGGATGGATGGATGAATGGACAGAGAATGATGGATGGAGAGATGATTGGATGGATGGACAGAAAGATGGATGGATGGATGGACAAAGACAAAAAAATATATAAACAGTGAATGTATAGAAAGATGGATGGATGGATGGATGGATGGTTGGAACGGACAGATAAAAGGATGGACAGAAAGATGGTTGGATGGATGAATGGATGGACAGAAAGATAGATGGACAGATCAACGAATGGATGGATAGAAAGATGGATGAATGGATGTATAGAAAGATGGATGGATGGTTGGAATGGACAGATAGATGGACAGATAAAAGGATGGATGGACAGAAAGATGGTTGGATGGATGAATGGATGGCAGAAAGATAGATGGACAGATCAATGGATGGACAGACAGAATGATGGATGGATGGATGGAAAGATAGATGGATAGATCAACAAATGGATGGAAAGAAAGATGGATGGATGTATAGAAAGATGGATGAATGAATGGACAGACATAAAGATGGATGGACAGATCAACAAATGGATGGACAGAAAGATGGATGGATGGATGGATGAATGGACAGAGAATGATGGATGGAGAGATGATTGGATGGATGGACAGAAAGATGGATGGATGGATGGACAAAGACAAAAAAATATATAAACAGATAGACAAACGGATGGGAAGACAGACAGACAGATAGACAGATAGATAGACAGAGAGACAGACAGACAGACAGACAGACAGATAGATAGATAGATAGATAGCTTTTTACAGCAGCAAATGCATCATGTGTAATGAAATCAGAGTCTGACCCTGTGAGGTAAGTAGGAGTTCTAGAAAACCTCTCTATCTAATAAGCTAAGCAACTCAGGAAATCTGTGGCATCTCCACAACCCTTCTGCCATCAAATCAATCAACTAAACGTCAATTTAGAGCTTAATATCTAATAGTCGCTCTCCTCCTAGGATTACTTATCCAGATAGTTACAGTGCCAAGACATTTATATTACATCAGCGTGCATCCGGAGGCAATATAGTCGGCGAGTGTCGCGGAAGACACAAGCCTGAAGGAGTAAAATGAAAAAGTCACAAGCGCTTTCAATCTTATAAAATAAACATTTGAAGTTTGAAGTGGTGGAAGAGTCAGTCGGTTGTGAAAACAGAAGATGATGGAGAGAGAATAATAAGAACGCTCTAAAGACTCTCTGCCGCTAATCTCAAGAGTAGCACTTAGCATTTCCATTTGTTTATGCTAGCACGACACTAATCTTGTTTATAGTCCATATACAGATGCCTGCGCTCCACGAGCGCAAAATGAATGTCTTCAACAATAACAGTGTCATAAGCGCTCAAGATGAAAGGAATTTAAATATGCTTCGCTTTGGAGTTCCAGGACAAAAAACGAACTGATGTCAGGGATGTAAGGAAGAATACAAGAACTACACACTTTAAAAAGTATTTTCTTCTTCCAGTACCTGTCATCTAGACATTTTTTCTACCTGTCTGTAACCAAAGCAAAAATACAAATAATCCTTGAGTATTCAGTTTTATTAATCTTTTTCTAAATGTGTGTTTTCAACTTTGAAATGCTTCTTTAAAGATTAACGGAGGATCCAAAATTGGAATGATACATTTCAGGCACATTTTTATAAAGCAGTTTCAAATTAAGAAAGTAAAGTAACCAGAGTTTTATATAATTACTACAGGTATTGTTAATGAAACAACATGAGGGAAATATGTATGTAGCATTAATAATACTATTAAATTTCACAAAATTTGTACATATGTAAGTGTTTGTTTCAGATAATACTGTACTTTTATGGTAAACAAATATACATGAAAAAACAAACAGTGGGTTTGGGGGTACAGTCAGATTGTATTTATTTATTTATTGTAAGAAATTAATACTTGAATTATTTATTTTTTTAAATATATATTTTATAAAAAATGTTTTATCACAGTTTCCACAAAAAAATGCTTAACAACAATAATAATAATAAAACAATCTTGAGCATATTAGATTTATAAGATTATTTTATATTTTTTTATTTATAACAGAAGATTTTTGTCAGAAATTAATACTTGATCGATCAATCAATCAATCAATCAATCAATCAATCAATTTATTAATTTATTTATTTTTATTTGAGAAAGCTTTCTAATAAATGCTGTTTATTAGAACAACAGCACGACTGTTTTCACATTAATAACAATAATAACATATTTTTATTTTATAACAAGATTTTTGTCAGAATGTATTTATTTATTTACAAAAGCTTTCTAATAAATTCTGTTTAATAGAATTGCTTAGTTGACCCA
>NW_015664019.1:1217386-1219480 GCF_001515625.1 Sinocyclocheilus rhinocerous | reverse complement strand
GATAGCAAAGATTTATGTTGTTAGAAAATATTTATATTCTGAATAAATGCTGTTCTTTTTAACTTTTTATTCATCAAAGAATCCTGAAAAAGTATCGCAGTTTCCAAAAAACATATTTGGCAGCACAACTGTTGCCAACATTGATAATTCTAATAATAAATCAGCATATTAGAATGATTTCTGAAGGATCATGTGACAATTTAGACTGGAGTAATGGCTGATGGAAATTCAGCTTTGCATCACAGAAATAAATTATATTTTAAAGTATATTAAAATAGAAACCATTATTTTATATTGTAATAACATTTTGCAATATAACTGTTTTTTTCTGTATATATATATAAGTTGTATTTATGGGCTTTTTGTGCCTTTTATTTTGAGAGTACAGTGGAGAGATGACAGGAAAGTACTGGGGTGGAGAGAGGGGAGCAAGATCAGCAAAGGACCTCAAGGTGGGATTCGAACTTGGGTCGCTGTGAGCACAGTTGCGCTATATGTCAATGCACTAACCACGAGGGAGGGGAGCAAGATCAGCAAAGGACCTCAAGGTGGGATTCGAACTCGGGTCGCTGTGAGCACAGTTGCGCTATATGTCAATGCACTAACCACGAGGCTATCGGCGCAGACAAGTTGACCCATATTAATATGGGTCACTGAAGACTGAGTAATGGCTGCTAAACATGTAATTTTGCATCACCGGAATAAATTACATTTTAAAATGTATTAATATTCTTATAAATTAATATTTCACAATATAGTTTTTTTTTTTTGCACCAGCATAAGAGGCTTTTTTTCTTACTACCCCTAAAATGTTGAACAGTAGAGCATATTTGCACTTTATGTATGAATACAAATAAGATCTGCATTGTATGTGCAGAATATTGTTATCAGCGTCAGTCCTTTTACCCAAACTCACCTGACGCTACTATGATTCCAGGGGCCGACTCTCTGCTGGCTATGTTTCCGGATGTGTATGGGTTTGCAGATACGTGCAGGTGAAGATGCAGAGAACAGTACGGCTAGAAGCAACACAAACAATCATCTCGATCAAGCAGGGTCTCAACATCGGTATGACCCCCAGTGTGTGGCCTCCACTAAACTGTCATTATGATTGGGCTCGAATAAAATCCCATTTAAAAAATTCCATAACAGCAAAGGCTCGTGACTTTTTTCCCTCCCAACATTAATTTTGATTGGAATAACCTTTAGTGACACAATTCTCATTATAAGTCTGGAAATGCCAATGCTAAGCACATGTTGCAAGGGTTGTTTAGGGGTTTATTAAAACTTTGACATTTTCTAACAAATAGCTCTGTAATGGATGGTGAAGGCAAGGCCAACAGTGGGACCATTAATTAGTTGAGTTTATCAAAGGGTAATTATTTTTGTTTGCATTTTGGGGGGGTTGCGGAAGCCATTCACTGGGGATGGATAATATCTCCACGGAATGAAATATTCATCTTGTCATTTGAAATGACAAGCAGCACTGATCACGTAGACCTTATCCAAACACCGGTGTCTACAGGAATGTGCATTCTGTTGGCATATTACGACTTATTACTTTTATTATTATAATGATGCTATTGTGCAAAATTGTTTAAAATATCATCAAGCATGACCATATGTAACTGAGTGTTTCTTCAACAACATGTTTGACTCTTTTTTTTCTAAAATAGACGCTCTCAAAACAAAGTTTTCATACCTTTACTAGTTTAATTTCATGTCCAACAGTGAACATCACAGGAACATTTCAAATGCATCTCAAACAGTGTTATTTTAGTACTAGTTATACATTATTGTTATAGTATTTATTGATATGTGACCCTGGAGCACAAAACCAGTCTTAAAGGAAAACTCCACTATTTTTGAAAATAGACTCATTTTCCAACTCCCCTAGAGTTAAACAGTTGAGTTTTACCGTTTTTGAATCCATTCAGCCGATCTCCGGGTCTGGCGGCAGCACTTTTAACTTAGCTAAGCATAGATCATTGAATCTGATTAGACCGTCAGCATCTCGCTCAAAAATGACCAAAGAGTTATTTTTCCTATTCAAAACTTGACTCTTCTGTAGTTACATCGTGTACTAAAACCGAC
>NW_015664019.1:1212479-1216989 GCF_001515625.1 Sinocyclocheilus rhinocerous | reverse complement strand
TAGCTTAGCATAGATCATTGAATCTGATTAGACCGTTAGCATCTCGCTCAAAAATGACCAAAGCGTTTCTATATTTTTCCTATTTAAAACTTGACTCTTCTGTAGTTACATTGTGTACTAAAACCGACGGAAAATGAAAAGTTGCGATTTTCTAGACCGATATGGCCAGGAACTATAATCTCATTCCGGTGTAATAATCAAGGAACTTTGCTGCCGTACCATGGGTGCAGCAGGCGCAATGATATTACGCAGCGCCTGAAAATAGGTTTATTGGAAGTTACCTAACTGGGAATATTTTCAGGCGCTGCATAATATCATTGCGCCTGCTGCAATGTGAATTCACAGCTTGAAAGAATTATTGACTTTATATTTTACATATTTTTTGGACTAAATTTTCCAAAATGTGTTTTCTACATTTGATCTTTTATTTAGGGTTCTGTCATTTATAACTGACTTTGTCCCATTAAGGTAAATTATTTTTGGCAAATTGCCTAAAGCTTCACATTTGATTAGTAATATGCATTGCTAAGAACTTCATTTGGACAACTTTAAAGGCGATTTTCTCAATATTTTGATTTTTGTGCACTTTCAGATTCCAAAAATTTCAAATAGTTGTATCTCAGCCAAATATTGTCCTATCCTGACAAACCATACATCAATGGAAAGCTTATTTATTTATTAGCAATTTATTTTCAAGAAATTGACCCTTATGTCTTCATTTGTGGTCCAGAATCATATATTTTGAACGAGCTTTTTATTTTTAATTAGTAATTTTGTTATGTGCTATTATGATTTTCATCAGTTTTTTTGTAGACATTTGTATTTAACTTCAATTAATGTTTTATTTCAGTACTTTTGTACCTCAACTTAAACTTAATTTCAGTTAGTTTCCAAGCCAAAAAAGCTTCATATTTTATATTTTATTTGAATTAATGAAAAAAAAAAAGTTGTAATCACCAAAAAGAACATCAAAGTATATATTGTGTTTAATAGCATTCAATGATGTAAATGATATCATTTTAACAAAATATAAATATTTTTTTTGGAATTAAATGTCAAACTCATTTCTCTTGCTAAGGTTAATTTCATAGCTAAGGTTTTATGTATTGAATTAAACAAAAGGTTCATACCTTTTACATCATTTAACACAATTACAGCTTGATTGGAAATGACACTCAATAAAACATGCTGTTAACAAATGATAGGTTATTTATCTTGATTTTTCTTCTTTTTTTTCCTTCCTCATCATATTTCATCTATGCTCTTCATTGACACTGTTGTCTTTTTTCTTTCCCACAAGTCCACTCACCAGCATGCAATGGATTCGGTTTCCTCTGAGATCAGCTGAGGGAGCCTGCAGGAGCCTCCAGTCACGACCTTTGTTATAGGTTATGTATGTCTTCACCTCATTATTTAGCTTCTTATTAGCCAAGAACATGCCTTTTATTCCTGCCACCTAGGGACGGGAACATAAACAAAGAAAGATAATGAGGAAGAGATAAATCACTAATAATCATATCCCTAAAGTTACACCATTTCCTCCTATAGAAAGAAAAAAAAAACAGCCTGTGATGCATTTGTTACTTTGTGTCCCTGTGGCACAAACCAGCCAAGTGAACTTCTAAAAAGCTCCGTACATATAGCAGTTCCTGGTAAGATCTATCTATTGGAGTGGAATGGGAGTATGTAAGGGTAATTCATGTCCATCCTGAACAGAAGTGACATCTCTTCAGGCTTTCAAGACTATTCAATAATTGATGAATATTTCAATCTAGCCATCGGCTGAGATTTTAGCATATGTTACATGGAGGTGGCGACCTCAATCAAGTCACCAGACTCTTCAGCCTATCCGAGGGCCAAATGTGATTTTATGGGGGTTGCTATCATCAACAGTTTAATTATTTGATCAGGAGATAGCTTGACACCTGCTGGCCTCTGTTGCAATGCGCGGCTGCATGTGCTGTTTCATCCAGAGGTGTATGAATAGAGATCTGAGGTATTCTTCAAGAGACGAGTTGTCTTCACCCAAACCCTAATCGCTGGCTTCAGTCCAGCCTTTGTATGCGGGCAGAGCTATCAGACCAATTTAAGAGCTATAAAAACTTGGGAACTAAAAGCACTCCAAAGCCCTGCCTGCTCTCAGATTGTAAGGTATCTTGTCGCATACAGGTATTTGGAAAGACATTGATCAGAGTTAAATGCTGAAAAGGTCAATAGTACATCAGGGATAGGAAACAGTTTTGTTCAGACTGGCTGCAAAATAGTTTTTAGATTCAAATCCAGTTGTTTAGTTGTTTGTAGTCTTAGCACACACACACACACACACACATTATGACATTTCAATTTATTTTTCCCTGTTGACAAAAATTAATTTTCAGTAGTCATTAATTGTCTACAGTCTTCAGCATCACATCACATCTTCTATCTATCAATCTATCTATCTATCTATCTATCTATCTGTCTATCTGTCTGTCTATCTATCTATCTATCTATCTATCTATCTATCTGACATAATAATATATTAATTGAAAATACTTAAAAAACAGATATCACATCTTCTATCTATCAATCTATCTATCTATCTATCTATCTATCTATCTAACATAATAATATATTAATTGAAAATACTTAAAAAACAGATGTTGCATGGTACAAAATCTGTTATCATATTTGACACTGTGTCCATGGTTTCCCCTTTTAGCGATAGATTTAGATGCAAAGAGAGTATTCTGGGTTCCTAACTGCTCCTTGCTTAGATAATCCACTGATAGTCATGTAATGAATACCTTAATTAATTAGCACTGCTATTAAATCAATTAGCACTACACCCAATTAGCATTAATTAGTGCATTCAATTTGATCATGCTTTTAATATCCAGAGAAATGCGAACATGAAGCAGTGCTATTGAATCAGAACACATCTGTACAGTGTGGAAAATAAATGACACTGTTGTGTTCTAAAGAGAGGTACCTCATATAGATCTATCATGACATTTCCCTCTGGTCCCATACTGCTCATGACATTCTCCAAAGCCAGCGTGTAGTAAATGCCTCCGGCCTCTGACACGTACAGGTTGCAAGTGTCATTCTGGTTCCACTCTTGAACTGCCGCCACGACCCGGTTCTCATCTGTACTGATCACATGCAGATCCTGGGGAAAAAAAGAAAAGACATTTCATAAGACAGATCTCTGTGATTTATTGACAAAAGAATATTCTGCCTCCGGCATTATCCAAATGTTGGTATAAACATGTCAATAAAGAATTCTATAAAACTGACAAGGAACACTTTATAATAGTGGGTTATAATTGATGCGCTAGGTTGACTGGTGTGGCCCAGTATAGCTGTATGACTTCAGTTTTGTATTAGACATTATTTGATAATAATGCAAAAAAAGACATAAGAAATGCCTCTGAGCTCCAAATCAGCATATTAGAATGAATTCTGAAGGATCATGTGACACTGAAGATGTAATGATGCTGAAAATGCAGCTTTGCGTCACTGAAATAAATTAAATTTTAAAATATATTCAAATAGAAAACAGTCATTTTAAATGGTAATATTTCACAATATTACTGTTTTTTGGATGAAATAAATGTGGCCTTGTTATATATATCTTATACTTATACATTTATTTCATCCAAAAACAGTAATATTGTGTAATATATTGTGTGTGTGTGTGTACATATATATATGTATATATATATATATATATATATATATATATATGATATTGTCACTGCTGTTGTACAATAATTTCCCTTTATCTAGCTGTCTATATCTGTATTTATTATTCATACAATGTGCATTTTGTCAATAAAACTGCCACTGAAGTCACTAAACTTAAATTGCCTTTTATTCTCTTGATGAGCCGACTGCATTTTCCAGTGTGGTTCATAACTGAGCCATTTTAATGATTTAACAACTCTATTCTGTCTTTTCAGTCATCAGAAAGAAAAAGTAGGCCGAACTCCGAACAACTTAAGTGCCTTTTAATATTCTAAACACATTTACCCTTCTCATTTACATATATCAGAGGAGGAGGACTTTAACCTTTAATGTGATTTTTGCCTCTAATCAAGTGAGATTGAATAGGCCCAGTATAGCTGTATGACTTCAGTTTTGTATTAGACATTATTTGATAATAATGCAAAAAAAGACATAAGAAATGCCTCTGAGCTCCAAATCAGCATATTAGAATGAATTCTGAAGGATCATCTGACACTGAAGATGTAATGATGCTGAAAATGCAGCTTTGCGTCACTGAAATAAATTAAATTTTAAAATATATTCAAATAGAAAACAGTCATTTTAAATGGTAATATTTCACAATATTACTGTTTTTTGGATGAAATAAATGTGGCCTTGTTATATATATCTTATACTTATACATTTATTTCATCCAAAAATGTAATATATAATGTAATGTAATAATGTGTAATATATTGTGTGTGTGTGTGTACATATATATATGTATATATATATATATATATATATATATATATATGAT
>NW_015664019.1:1195793-1212414 GCF_001515625.1 Sinocyclocheilus rhinocerous | reverse complement strand
ATATTGTCACTGCTGTTGTACAATAATTTCCCTTTATCTAGCTGTCTATATCTGTATTTATTATTCATACAATGTGCATTTTGTCAATAAAACTGCCACTGAAGTCACTAAACTTCAATTGCCTTTTATTCTCTTGATGAGCCGACTGCATTTTCCTGTGCGGTTCATAACTGAGCCATTCAAATGATTTAACTCTATTCAGTCTTTTCCATTATCAAAAAGAAAAAGTAGGCCGAACTCCAAACAACTTAAGTGCCTTTTAATATTCAAGCATCAAAACACCTTTACCCTTCTCATTTGCATATATCAGAGGAGGATGACTTTAACCTTTAATGTGATTTTTGCCTCTAATCAAGCGAGATTGAATATGAATGTTGTTACCGGGACGGATGGGGACAGCTGGAGAGCAGTGGCGGTTTCACCCCACTGAGCTGAATCCGATTAATAATCAGTATCAGACCCTTCTCTCACCTGCCTTGTTTTGCTCACAGCTCTGGCGTACGACAAATATTCTTATTAGGCTTAAATTGAGCTTGTCAGTTGGGCAAATGCAACAAAACCACATGCTGGCAGTTTGCGAATTTCATCTACCCCAGACCGCGCAAGGGTTGCTGGGTGTGTGCTTAAAGGAGCGCCGAGAGCTTGATTGAATAAAACATATTTAATTGTCATGTGAGCGCAGCTGATTTTAAGCTTTGAATAATAATACAGCATCCTGAGAGGCGAGGGGACCGCGGTAGCATCTGCGTCCCCGAATTCACTCACTCAGAAGCAAGAGCCTGCCAAATGCCAGCAAGAAAAAATCAGATTTTGTAAAGGTTTGAAGCTTCAAAGGCTAACATTGAGGGACATGATGATCTGGGTCTGAAATAGCAATGTCTGTTTACTCTGTCACAGCGTAGCAGATTCTGACTTCGTGTCGAGCAAGTGTGAATGAGCTATACTACCTTTGGAAGGGTGTATTTGGGAAGCTTCATGGGTGTAAACACATCTCGCCTGGATGACACGTAGTAGATTGGCCGACCGCCGGTTGACACCTTGGGTAATGGAGGGATCACAAATAGACAGGACAAAGACGCTTTAGAAAAAGTTAACATTTTGAGTTCTACCGGGATATTGGTCACATATTAGGGTTCGCATTATGCATTGCGATATGATTGGTGCAATTCAATCATGTTATCATAATTGAATCGCAGTTGAAACTGTGCCAAATGCATGACACAGACTGGATATGGAGGATTAGTTTCGATCTGTGCTTTAATTATGGCACCTCATAGACCCTGTTTACACCTGGGATTAAGATTAAGTGCTTAATATGGGAGTAAAGAGGGTCTGCAATATTCAAAAGTATCTAAAAAAGTAATGCATCAGCATTGCATCCATCCAGATGTGTCCCAGACAGCACACCTGGACTACACTACAAAAGAGTTTGAACTTAAAGGTCCTTGCACACTGAGTCCGAAATTTTTGCACGCATTTTTTATTTTTTTTGTGTATTCGTCATCCTTTCCCATCAAAATGTTTGCTACAGATATGAAAACGCAGTAAATCGAACCTGGTCCAATTTTTTTTATGACGGACGAAAGTTTCGGAGGTCGTATTTATTTTTTTAAGTGCTAAAATTTCGGACTGGAAATTTAAGTCTGGAATATACTACATAACTGTTCAAATCAGAACAGATTTTAAAACACCAGGCATCATACACTTGCCGACTTCGTAAAAAGTTGCAGAGGGGAAAATGGCTATCATACACTAAACGACTGAGGATCACACACTAACAAATTTTCATGTTGTTCTGAACACAACAAACTCATGAAGAAGCATATGCCTTGTTGGTAGAAGGCATGTGACAGATGAAAACAAATATGTGTTCTAAAATCAGTTGGAATAATAGTCTGAAGCTTTAAAAAAAAGGGAATCGATTTTCTATGAAATCTGTCAACTCAAATCTGTAGACTGGCTCTGACTTTTGGCAACAAGCAACTTCTATAGACTGTAAATCAATGCAAAAATCTGGGCAAAAAAAAGTTGTGTAGTGAATTCCAGCCATTTTTTTTAAATAAACTTGTTGGTTGTGTGTTTTTTAAAAGAGAACAGCCTTCCCATGAAATCATTTTGAAAAGTGCATACATAACTGAATAATTTAATGAAGGTACTTGACTAAAATAATATAAAAAAGATACCATGTTTGCGCTTAAATTAAAACTCAAGGATAAACTAGGTATAATAAATTCAAGTATAACTGAGCTGTGGAAAATGCTTGAATATTGATACAAGAATTTAAAATATCAGTGCAACATCATAAGAAAAAATAATGATTATAGCCATACTAGTCAAAGGTTTCCCCTCTATAAATAACTCACCTGAACAAACACATACTCATCTTGGACCACCAGGGAGTTGGGGTCAATGTATCCAGGAAAAGGTTTGCCCTTGTTGGCTTCTGTGCAGTTCTGAAGCTTGCATGTGACATAAAGAGCCTCTGCAACAACAACAACAAGACAAACGGCATACTGGATTTCCAGATAGACAGTCAGACTGAAGAGAGATAATAGTAATATTGATATTAATAACTTAATTACTTTAAGGGTTTCTCCTATAGTATTTACATGTTACAGCTGCCCAAAGATTTTTAAAAGTTGCAAATAAAACAAAAATGCTACTTTAGTCTTTCAGCTTCAACATTTCAGATTTAATTCAATGTGTTACTTGCGATTGATTTGTCATTTTTGGTGAAATTTGCAAGCAATTTCTGAGTTAAAACTTTTTTTATTCACTACCTAACAACAATTGCCATCTAATGTTTCTCAATATAGGTTGATTTATGGTACTGTTACTATCAACACACATAAATTTTACTTTTACCATGAGAGGAAAATCTCTAGTAGCGTGTAAGTTCAAAAAAAAAACTTACAATTGTACCCAGCCTCCCGAATTGTACTTGTATATTAACTTCAAACAGTCTAAAAAAAAAAACCTTTTTGAGGGACCACGTACAGTAGAACTGACACATGTAGCTTCTGTCAATCATTAGAAATATAGGTTCAACAAAGAATAGACAAACTCAATTTGTGCAGCGTGTTTCTTCATGTTAATTACTGATGACAAATACGGAAAAAATGGATTTGCTGGTGCAGAACTGTCCGTTTTGAATTCTGTTTTGAACCCTCTAAGTGTTGCCTTGTGCCATGTTTGAATTATTGCTTCTTGAAATGTAATCAAAGCACGTCCAGGGATGCGATTCAGACTTACGGGTTTCTGAGATGCTGGTCTCAAGGTGAATCAGGCCCGGCTCTTTATCAAGGCCCAGTTTAGACCTGCAGAGCCCAAATGAAAATAAAAAACAGTGTTTTATAAAATGAGCTTTGGAAAACGAAAATCCTTTGTGTTTCCCCACAACAACAGATGGGTCAAAATAAGGGCATTGGCTTTTTTTGTGTCGGCTAAAAGATCCATGTTAGCCTCCCAAAGGAGCAATGCGGGTTAAGTCGAGAAAGTACCATCAGAACACCCAATCCTGTTAAGTCTCCATTTCCATCTCCATCTATCTGTGCTTTCTGACAGAAGCAAGGAGCATATCCTGACATCATTAAAAGTAAGCCCTTCTCATTTGCTTCCCAAGAACACCCACAGGCAGCGCACACAGCTCTCTCGCTCATTTTAGTGTGGAAAAAAATTCATTGTTGCATTAAATATTTATTCGAGACAGAAAAATCAGAGAGAGCTGCTCCAGAGAGGAACACACAAAGGTAGAAGCAGACTATCTCAAGACTTTATCATGACAATTATTGGAAGTATTGATGCTTTCCCAAATATAGCATCCCTTGGTGCGCTCTGGGATCAGCCTTAATATTTTAAAGGCAGAGCGGCGAATTCAATAAACAGTTACACCTCTTCCGCACACTTTATTTTGAGTTTGACCTGCAATCCACATAGTGAAGAGGTTTATTTAGCAAAAATTATAATTAATGTGAGCTGACTGTATAAAAACCCACTTATTACACAGCTACTCAAATAAATAAATACATGGACGAACATGATATTGATTTTATAATCATAGCTGTATAGCTTCAGCTAAGAAAAATGGACCATTACAATGTACAAACCATCACCCAAGATATTACAGTAATATTAATACTGAACTCTTCTGAGGTCATTTGCATTACAATAAATAACTAAGACACATACTGGCACCACTTGTGTTTGTATGAAACGAGAGAATGCGTCTGTGGTGTTATATAAGAGGTATGATAACAATCTATGGCACAATTGACCAATCAGAAACAAGTATTTCAAAAAGCTGTTTAATAAAGTTCTACAGTGCTGGCCCACTTTATCAGTAGCCTTGGTTGCAGAAGTATTCTTTTTTTCATTCATTTTTCCCATAACGATTTTTAAAAAGTCATGAACCAAACCAACCAGCTATGAGGAGAATCATAACATTAAAAACGCTGATTTGAAGCAAAAACTTATTTGAAAACTTGACAAAAAGACAAGGGTACAAGACTGTGTACTTGACGGCTTTAATGAAGGCCATGACACATTGTAAATGACATAATCGAATAAAACATAATGGAGAAATATAAAACTACTGATTTAAATATGTTGATTATATTTAGTAGCTCAGGTCTGTCTGTAAAGGTTTGTAAGTTATCATTCACAGTCAATTCATGTAAGGAGCAAATAAATGCGATTTTAACTTTTGGGAACCCAACTGTTGAACTCTATTCGTGCGTTGTGCGTTTAAATTGATCGTCATTCTTTTTCAGTACAAACACTCTCCCTTTACATTTAATTTAGGCTTATTATATCGCTTATTTACTAAAGATAACATTATTTTCCTGGTATAGTTAACCCATAGCAAACGAGAAGTGCATTATGATAACCAGTCAATGCTGGCATATAATGTATATCAGCGCTAATTTAGTTTTACTCGATTCACACCCAAGATTATTACTTACTCCCTTACTCACAAGAACAGTTCAATTTCAAAGAAAATTGACTAGGTTTCGATTTCAGATCAGTTGTAAAGGTAAAGGAGTTCTGACCCATTCAGTTCCACCAAGACTTTACATCTGTGCAGGTATTAGGCCAGAAACGAGCCGCATCAGATCTGAGTTGCTTTTGAAGTGCTGACAGATACAAAAGTCCATTTCATCCATTCAAAGCTCCATTTCTTCAATCATCTCATATACTGACTGTGACTATGGTGGTGTATCTCATCAAAAGGGACAATCTAATTTCACATAGTCAATAGCTACACATTTTTAAGGGTTATATGTCTCATCTCACTTCAGATAATAAGACTCCATATGTGAGAGTTCATAGATGGGAACTTGTGAGGATAGATCATTACCAGCCTAAAAATAACGGTACTCCAGGCTGACTCTCTGATGTCTTCGCTCTGTCGTACTTTGACAGTGCTTATGCAAAAAGCTCACACTAAAATGTCCTCAAAAAACTAAATCCTGGTACTAAATGACTAGATTTTGGATGGAAAAAGACAGACATGATCAATGAAAAAAACTGACCAACCAGTTGAGAGTTTAAATTGTATTGTGATTACCACAAATTGACTGTAAGGTGACATTGTTTCTAAACACAAATGTAGCATTAATTTACCTTTTTTAATAGAATTCACCCATTCGACCATTCAATATATAACTCAATATACTTCATATACAATATATATATGAAATGGTCCTAGTTAGCAACAGCAGGGGAAAAGGCTACTACATTTAATATAGTACACGTGTAATATGAAAATATAGTTATTTTGTTAAGTAAAAAAAAAAGATTTTCTGTCTGACTATGGTGACAATTCAATAGATGAAAATCAGTTTTAAACAACCATCCTGCAGTTTCAGTTAATTCATTCATCAATGCCAATACCAGATGTTTTAAAACATATTTAACATGACTTTGTTTTGGAATATGATTTCCTTTGTGCATTAACTTTTTTTTTTTTACTTCTGTCATCACTTTTTGTCCCAAATACCAAAGATTCAGTGGAATATATGTTTACAATACTTTATAAAAAAAAACAAACAAAAAAAAAAACTCAATTGATCCATGTCCAAAATACCTTTCAGTTCATTCCAGCTTGTCCACTTGAGACCAGGGATAAACATAAAATCGAATAGAATTTATTTCTCAACAGGTCTCTTTAATCACCACAGTCTAGACATCTATTAGCCATCCTGATCAAGTTGAATAAGCTTTCTTAATGACTAAATCATTTGCAACATTGCAAATGCAGACTCCGACTCCGTAACAAGGTCTAATGACAACATTCATTAAAGAGTTTCTAAGCTTTGGACGTAAACCTCGAGGTAGCGTTTGTGGTGGAACACAGTGGGGAAGACCACATCAGGATTGAACAACAGTCCGTGTTCTTTGGTTTATTCTTTTATCAGGCACAGAATGCAGGAGCTCAAATGATTGATGTTCCACATGCAGCAGAAGAAATCACACAGAGAGCTTACCAGTAGAATCGATTGGGCGCCACCCGCTCGTGAACGAGCTGCCATCGACGGCCGAACTCAACAGAGCTGTAGAGCTGAAGACGAAAAATTGTGTTAGCAAAGGGATTCTATGAAGATTCCTGTCTCTTCTGATGGTGTAACATGCTGTTATAATGTAATTGCACATCTGCCTATTGGCATTGTTTAGGTACGTTTAGTTTACTCGATTCTTATCAATAGCTCTGTTCAATGAACTAGTGAACTGCCTCACTGCCTAGGCAGCTGTCTTTCTTCAAAGGCCACATTATGAAATTATGAACCACTATGAAACCTAATTTCGAAATGTTCTACAGCAACCCTATGCACCACGCAAATACCATTTTTTTGACATTTTGATTTTAGCCTATTACAGACATGCCAAACATGGGATTTATTTAAAAACAATTTTATGAGTACTAAAATTTGCGCATATTCGCATGTCTTCCAGCTCTTCCACATTCAAAATCAGTTATGAAGAAAACAATACAATCATATATTCTCTCTATATATTTCACCTCAAGTTTAGGAACAGACCATGTTTTAACACAGATATGTGTCATAAAAATAACTGAAATTATCAAGCAATTCGCATATTGCTCTCTTTATTTATAAATCTATCCTTCCAAGACTGGAATCAAAAATCCATAAAAATCCTATATGGTGTAAAATTTTTATGTTCTCCCTATCTGCGAACCATATTTGAATAATCAAATGTAAAAATAAAACACTGCACAATCTTCACACACTTGTATTATTAAACATTAATTTGTATTAAAGCTGCAAAAGTTATTCATTCAAATGCAGTGAGAGATTTTCTGTTTTTCTTTTCTTCTTTGGTTAACATCAATTCCACAGACAGCAGCAGAATTAGTAGGCTGCTGTCACTCTAAGACCTAATGCACGGATCTAATATACTGATGCATATCTGATTTTCTCCCAACTATTTACATTCATTTAAGACATAACCAACTGTTTAAGTGAATACTTGCTAAAAAAATTGCATTTTTTATGTGATTTGACCATTTTATTGCAATTAATTGTGATGCTATTTTCTAATATATATTCTTAATATATTTCCTATAACTCTTACAAACTCCAAACGTTTGAATAGATTTTATTTTAGTTGGGTACATGTGATGCTGCCCTAAAATTGATAAAAAAACTAGGTATCTTAGAAGCCGTCACACATTGGGAACAGAATTCGCATCAGAAGCGTGCCTAAGAAGACTTAAAATGCTACCTACGTAGAGAGCTAACTAGGTTTTGGAACCGAGCAAATGAAATTATGAATGACTTTCCAATAAAACACAGAACAGAATAAAATCTTAAAATGATCATTTCAAAATTAGTATAATTACAGTGGAAAATTGGCAATCAGCAAGAGAACAAACACTGAAATCTTAAATTCACTAAATGGGTCATAAAAATGACTCAACGTATATGTTTCTCAGTATGGCAGTAAGCATCCTATTTATGTGCACAGTTCTTTGGGAGAAATCATTTTATATAAATGGCAAACATAAATATGTCACACTGGTACTTACAGCACTTTGGAATGAAATGTGGCATTTGTTAAAGTGTTGAGCAAAAGTTTTCCCTAGGTGTGAAACTTCACTTGCCTTACACAAAGCAGCATATTTTTGCCAGGATTTGCGAGATATTTCTAAAACAGGGGTTGGGGGTGGGGTTCAATGCAGCACTTGTATTTGCATCAGTTGGGAACTGTGATATCACAATCTCATATCCAATATAACATCCTGACTGTGGGTGGATGGAGCTCAGTCATATTTAGACACAGACTTATGGGAAACCAACAGAACAAATCAAACTGGATCAAACTAAACCACATCAGACAGAAGTGAAGAGTAGAGCTCTGCTGAAAACAACTTCTTAAAGAGACCTAAACTTGTCTTAGCTGGTTCAAACTGGTCTCCCACACTGGCCAAATTGCCGCTCAGTTGGTTTAACACCAGCATTGTCTTGTTTTAAGCGGTGTTTTTGGTTTTTTTTTTCAGCTGAGAGGCACAAAAGTGTTGAAGGTTACTGAGCTTTTCATTTTAGCTCATTCCCTCTGTTCACTGTCATCATAAAAAACCTCAACAAATTTAGGAACCTTGTCAATGACACCACGGCAGCAAAACTGTCAACACTAATAAATTATGCATTTATTTGTGGCATAGATTTGGATAGGGTTTAATTACACTAGTGATTGTTTTCTTTTTATGTTGTTTGCTTTTGCGGCTTTCAGCCGTGGCTAGTCATGCATATTTAGCAAAAAGTCAACTATTAGCCGTCAGTTGGCTGATAATTATTTTTGATTATGTTCATTTAATTGTAATTCATTGTCAGTGGCCCTCCTTCAAGGATGAAATCAATGTTGATTTGTCAAAATTGAAGTCAATGCTGTTTAACACCATCCCTTGAGACTAGAAACTGTCATTACGTGACATACTGCATGTCACTGTGAAAAGTTTTGTTGTTTGAATTTGTACTTGTTTTTTTACATGCTTGAAAAGAAAATCTTATTTTTTGAATATACATTTGGGGAAGAACAATGTGTTATATAATTTAAATCCACATCAAAGAGTAGAAAAAAAATCTAATCAATTCAGGAATGGATCTAATCCAAAATTAAAGAGGGAAGGAATTAAAATGATTCATCAGCTTCATCAGGAAAATAAATAAATAAATATAAAAACTAATCTTGACTAGTTAAATTATCTTTTGATATGATTATATCTGATGCTTAAACAATCTTTTCAGAAGAATAAAAAAACAATCATAATTGATTAGCCCTAAACCATGAGCTCGAGACCATATAATTAATGATAATTCCTTGCGACTGGGGATCCATATATTGTCTTAATTGCCAAATTTAAGCTCACTGAAATTGTCTCTTTAAGACGTATTTCCTCTTGCATTGATAATTGCCTTCTAAGGACATATTTCAAGCCTAAATACAGATTAGCATCCATTTGCACGCATACTTTCATTATTGTCATGTCTTGCTTTGCAGCTTGTGCCTAGAATGTTCTTTATCAAGAATGCAAATACTATGAATTTGTTTTTCCTTTGGCTTTGGCAATAAAACAGCTTGATAATTAGAGAACCGCATGAACGGCGCCTTGCTGAAAGCTTTGTGCCATAATTAGATGCTCTTTGCTATATTTTCAGGAATGATTTAGCTGAAATGATTCTGCACCTTCTGGTCATGGCCATAGGCAAGGATCCAGTCCTCCTGCTCAGGGTGAAACAGCAGGCTGAGGATGTAGAAGTTGAGGCGATATTTTTGATAGGTGGCGCCTTCATCTGAGCTGATGAGCAAACTGCTCTCCACCTCTGGATCTGTCAGCAGCATGATCTGAAACACAGAAAACAGGTTCTTAGTCTCTGCAGAGTGTCTTCGCTATCCCTCAGGGACCAAATGCTTCGGCTAGTGGACCTCAGGAGCTTCATCTGTGATCTTCTGTCCACAAATAGGCATTGTAAAATGTTGAGAGGCTGCAATAACAAGACTGGTGAATATAAAATTTATACAGTGCAACAGTACAACAGAAATATAAAATGTATTAATTTAATATATGATTATGCTTAAATAAATGTAATTTTTATATTTATATAATTTATTTAAAAAAATGCCTGCTCTCTCTCTCTCTGTGTGTGTGTGTGTGTGTCTTTTATTCAGCAAGGATGCATTAAACAGATCAAAAGTGACACTAAAGACATGTATGGCAATAAGAAATGCTTTTTGACCATCAAATCAGCATATTAGAAGGATTTCTAAAGGAACTTGTGACACTGAAGACTGGAAACAATTAATGGCTACAGAAAACAGTTTTGCAATCACAGGAATAAAAAAAACCCAATATAGATTAGTAGATAGATTAATTAAATAGATAAATTAATTAAAAATACATGTTATTAGATTATTACAATAGATTAATATATTAAACACATATTTTAAATAGTAATTATTACTATATTTATAAATGCAACCTCAAATGTATTATTTTATATACAACAAATATGTTACATAAACACACATACACACACATGAACTGTGGTTATATATACAGAGGTTATATACATATACAGAGTTTAACTTGTATTGAACCTGGAATGTTTCCTTAAAAACAAATACAAGTCAATCACAATTAAAACAAACCAATAAATAAAAACATCACCACTGCATCTTCACATACAAGTCAGGAAGCTCATAAATTTGACGAACTCACAAACCGTGTTCCTAATTTGCAAGTCTTAATGAACACTTTTAATGTTGTGGCATCACGGCTCGTGTTAAATGTGATATCTTCATTTCCAATCCCTGATTTGCTTGGTGTGATCTCATCATAATCGCAGTGGATCACGAACATAAATCTGTTTAACGCTGTCAATCTTGTAACACACTCCAGTGAGTAATTCATTACGGCATGAGCGTGCACACTTTAACTCACCCTAAAGCGCAGCCAGACCGTTAAATCTATGATTTCCCTAGAGTTTTTTTGTTTTTGTTTTGTTCCCCTTTTCTGTTTTAGTGTGCCACTAGTCTTAAGTTTGTGCCAATTTTGAAAATAAATTAATAAATATAATCAGCCTCAAATATAATTGAATCAGCGAGGCTGAACCGTTTGGAAACCTTATCATTGACAGAGAGCTGGAGGTGTCGGCTCTAAGGATTGTGTGTCTGAGCTTTAAGGTTCACACCATCACTGAACGCTTGAACTGCTTTGGGCTCGTTTTTTCTGTTCCATTGGGTTTGTAAAGCTTTAAACAGACCGGATCTTAACTCTTCTCATAGCAACTTTATGGACACAAGTTTCGATTATATTATCAGATCAATAGCCCTCTTGCTGATGTAATATGGGTCAATGCAACTTCTTCAAGGGCCTGTCCTGTTTCTTTCCGGGCGCATAAAACTGTTAGTGTCCACTTCGGAATCGGTTTCCATTTCAATTGCGCTCTTGACACAGCTCTCCAGGGCAATAGTATTATTAAGTAGCGCAGGGCAGGAGAGCTCGCCAGCCCATTCGTCAAACAGGACATGCTAATGCTAACCATAGTGGCTGGAACCCAGAAGACCAGCTCATCAATCATTACTGCCAACTCAACCAACATGACCCATATGCCAACCAATCAGCGGTGCTATTTGGGCCGGTCTATTGATGGAAACCTTATTTTCTTTTAACATCTGATTGCTGCTATTTTTAAAATATACTGCATTGTTAAAAAAAAAAAAGGTAAATATAACAGATTATTGGAGTACATGAAAATACTATTTTAGTCTTTCTACTTCAAAAATTCAGGTTTAATTCAATGTGCTATTGCCATATCTAGTAATCATTTATTTATACTACCAAAATTGCTTCAAAGTATCTCCTACACCATTTTTTCCCCAATGTAGTGAGAAGTTGGACATGAATTGGAGATTAATTGGATTGGCAGCAAGCTTTCATTGTACCAAGTCTCATCTTTTTGCTGGGTTCTGAAAGTGTGACGGATTGATAGTGTATATTCATACAAAACTACCTTAAATAAACACTACAATTGTGAAAACTCTGGAGCACCAAAAATGCCAATCCAACCAATCAATCAATCAATCAATCAATCAATCAATCAATCAATCAATGTGCCTTTAGGACTATCATGCTAAAGGTTTTGTCTCTTCTCACATAAAGCTATTGTATGGATTACACTTCAAATATATAACACAATAAGGTCATTTTGGACAAAATACGCCTATCACAGCTGCTCTGATTGTAAGTGGACAACACTACACTGATAAAAAAAAGTATGCATTTATGTATGTATGTATAAATAAATAGACAGACAAATAAATAAGTAAATAAATAAATTATTTTGCTGCTGTAATTTAATTAATTGGGTTGAGCTGGATTAAATAATATTTCTATCAATCAATCAATCAATCAATCAATCAATCAATCAATGTGCCTTTAGGACTATCATGAGGTAGGTTTTGCCTCTTCTCACATAAAGCTATTGTATGGATTACACTTCAAATATATAACACAATAAGGTCATTTTGGACAAAATACGCCTATCACAGCTGCTCTGATTGTAAGTGGACAACACTACACTGATAAAAAAAAAGTATGCATTTATGTATGTATGTATAAATAAATAGACAGACAAATAAATAAGTAAATAAATAAATAAATAAATTATTTTGCTGCTGTAATTTAATTAATTGGGTTGAGCTGGATTAAATAATATTTCTGAGCCAGTTAATTCAAAATAAATAAATAAACAAACAAACACATTTGTTGCTGTAACTTAATTTATTGGGCTAAGTTGGATTAAATAAGATTTCTGAATTTAAGTCAGTTAATTCCAAAGAAAGAAAGAAAGAAAGGTTTTAGGATATGGTCACATTTACTGTCGCTACTGTAGTGAGGGTGAACAAGTTCCCCATGCAGATTTTGCTCAAGTTTGCAAATTCACCGTGTTGACCAACAAAGGTGCTTGCTTTGAAAGCGACTTCTAAGTGAGCAGTGCTTCACGTGCTATTGACAATGGACCTTTTCTCCCATGAAACTTTGCTAATATGACTGTACTTTTAAAGTGTAAATCTGATAGTAAACGCACACCAAGCATTAAACCCACATTAGTCAAAAATATATGGTGCCACATTGTCTTTGTGAAAGTAAATGCTATCCAATCATTCTTTGCTCTAAAAACACAGATTCAAACTTTATTGCACTGCATGAAATGAGCTGTATACGGACCAGTAAACTCTTTTACACACCGCAGATTTTTGGACAAATCTGGGAGTATTACTGACCAGACACGGAAATACCATGGGTCCGTTTACTTCCAGATATGTACCAATTCGGATATATGTTACTGAGGTATTCTTCCGTGCTACAGCCATTTGTTGCCATGGCAAGTAATCCCCTAAATGAAGGGGGCGTTCACACCTTTGTTCCACTGTGCCCTCCACTTTTGGTCATTCATGTTAAAATGGATTGGTTGATTTGAAATCAAACCCACCCCTAAACCAGGCAGCTCTTGGGCTACTGAGCACACAGACTTCCTTCAAAAGTCATTTCATTGTTAAACTTGTGATTCACCCCACCCAAAACCTTTGCAGAAAAGTAACTTTATTGGTTACATTTAGAATACATCCCTCCCAAAAAACTTACATGTGAATGATGTGATTGGTTGCAGACCAGGTGGGCAGACTGATTGTTTGTCTTTATCAGGGGAAAATAGTAAATATAATCCAAAACATAAAAACAGTCAGAAAACAATTTCAACAGAAAACAACATTTAAACACACAACATCTACTTTGAATTAAATATTTCAAACAAATGCAGTAAATAACACATGAAATGATGTGTCCCAGCAGACTCCATTCCTCACTCCATGCTAGTTTTGACTAAACACTACTACTGAACAGTTCCACTGTTGCCCAGGAAAAGATACACATCGTACCTCATCGAACACACACTGACTTTTTGGGGGGCATTAATCACTATTGGTAGAGATACTGCTAGAGAAACCACTTCTCCTGATATACCAGTAAAGGACCAGGTCATAATTAATGTGTGAAATAATATGGAAAGAAGAATAAAACTGGGGAGAGAGAATGCCTTTAAATTATAAAACATGCATAGATATGTTATCTAATGGCTCTGACAAAAATAATACGGCTAGCTATATTTGAGTTCAATAATATTAAGACAAATTTGTTTTGTGAAACTTCCCTGGCTCACCCCCTCCCTCCAACACAGTAAGCACCTTAACTGCCCATCATTAACATATGAAAGGTTTGACAGCCACCAGTCCTCACAACCAGCAGTGTTTCAGCTGTATATGGCCATGAAACTTCACGGATTCCTGTATATGTACGAGTACGTGGGTATTTCTGGAAATTTACTGTTCTGTGTAACTTGGCTCAGGTCATTTCCACATACACCTGGCAAACCTGAAATTACACGGCAGTTTACTATGACCAGATATTACCAGATTTGACCCTTTTCATGCAGTGTTGGGTGCATGCAGCTTTATAGGATAACAGTCATAAAAAAAATAAAAAAAAACTATATATATATATATATACGTTTACTACTTCTTGTGCTTTATCAACACAGTGAGAGATATGTGTGACATAGCCATAAAGAGACACTTCCCTCAAAAATTGATCATGTGAAACCCATCTGAAACAGATTTTAATAACAGATGTCTAAAAAACGGTGACATTTAAATTTCTGTGTGCACTGTTCCTTTAAGTCAGACGTGTTCAGATTGTATTCAGATCATGCTAGAATCCACCAGACTGAACATATATCAGTCATACAAGCTGTCACATGCTTTGAAGCTGTTATGGATTAATGCCTCTCCATCTGCATTTCTATGCCTGACGCAGACATATGAAAATACAATATGCAGATGCATGTGTCTCGCTGACTGTCACTTAACCTTCGGTTGCACGGAAATAGATGGAAGGAACAGGAGAAGACAGAGAGACACAGGTAGCAAAGAAAAGAAAGAATCTGAGCATGAGACACTGCGGATGCTCCATAGAAATGCAGTAAAACGATGAAATACCGATTATGCTATTTCGCACACCTACTTTGCAAAGCTTTGATCAGCACTATGAAGTGAAATGCAGATAATTCAAGAACAAGTAATTCTAGTTTTAGATAAAAGTAAGGCTGGTCTGCGCTGGCCTTGTCGACTTTCCTTTTATAATGTGAGTCACACATTACCAAGGGCAATTAATTTTATCTTCTTTTCTCCGTCTCCATACTCATGCAGCCTTGCAAAATCCACCTCCGTATCTTTCCTCTGATTCTGTATGTTAAGTCCCTATCAGTGACTTGAAGCATAAGAGCAGAGGTTTCTGGGAAGACAAAGGTTAATGAAGCAGCAGATGAGGTGGCTGGAGAGATGCTTAGAGAGTGCGGTGGAGAATCTTTGAGTCCCGCTGTGCAGCGCTACGTCTACCTCTGATAGAATATTAATGAAATTAGGAACGTGTTTCGGCTCCATCTTAAACTAATTGGATTGTCTCACTCCCGTAAATCCTGACTATAACGAGGTCGGTCACGAATGCCTTTTTTTTTTGTAACTGCTAACCTGACTTGGATAAATGGTCTTCTGAGCCTGGAATTCAGATTCCTTTTTCAGGTATGCGGCCTACGTATAGATAAAAACCATTAAGATGGAAGAGGAGAATGAGTCAAAGCATGTTGTAGGCCAGACTTAAACATGTGTCGCAAAGGCCCAGCAAGTAACTTAGCTTTTTAATACAATGGTCAAAAAAAATAAAAAAATTAATAAATGTTATATTTAAATAAAAAAATTTAAAATAACAATTTCTCTTATGAATTTACAAACAAAGTTTCTGCAAATGCAAACTGGATGAATAATTATGATACATCTCTCAATATTGTTTTTCTCTATTTTAAATCTCATCCTCACTTGTTGAGCCAATACTGCAGTCTTCTTTCTTTTTTTCCATACAACACAGCTGTGTTCATCTCACTTCAGAACAAATGCCACATAAATCATACTTGTGTCATTTATTCATAAAAAAAACAATTATTTTATCATGGATATTTAAAAAATAAATGACAGCAGTAATATGTTTGACGCTATTGTCTATAAAAATTCCTATTGCGGAAATGCATTACTGCTTGATTCAGATGGCAATATTCAACTATGTTCCAAATGTGATCATCTATTTAAGCCGATGTTTCTCACATTCTCTCAGTGTGGGGTTGTGCTCCCTAGGAGGATTCTCAGTGAACAACTACTTCAATTTAAATCTGTTCCTCATAAAGACTTCAGAAAAGTATAGTATATGAGTCATACTGACTACTTTAACAATACTTTTATATCCTTTTTTGAGCTTTTCAGTTTGAATCACTATCCTGTCATCTTTTATTTTTCCTAATTTTTCTTTAGGATTCTACAAATAACACAATAATAATAATAATATGGGTTTGGAATGATATGAGGGTGAAAAATATTTCTCTTTCAAAGTAGAATCACAGAATGAACGAACAAAAAAACGAACAAATAAATAAATAAATAAATAAATAACAAAAACATATTATATTGAAAATTTGCAATTAAACTCAAGGTTTAC
>NW_015664019.1:1185499-1195623 GCF_001515625.1 Sinocyclocheilus rhinocerous | reverse complement strand
TCCGTGCTGGTCGCTGAGAAAATACATCAACTTCGCGCTGTGGATCGCCGGATCGGCTTTCACCGTGGACGAAGCGGAGTCCAGCCCGGGGTCGTCACATGTGGTTGCCGCAAGCCCGCCGGCCGCTCCTTCGAAGAATCCGCTGGCCGCGCCGTTCTCAAGCCCGCCGGCCTCCACACACTCTAGCCCGCCATGTGAAACTACTTTGTTTGGCCTTCCAAAAGTAAGGGGCGTAACATTTCGGTCACACGCTTGAGGTATTCGGCCAATCACAACGCACTGGATAGCTGTCCAATCACAGCACACCTTGCTTTTCAGAACAATGAGCTTTGTAAAAATTGACGCGTTTCAGAAAGGCGGGGCATAGAGGAGAAACAATAATGTACAGTATGTGGAAAATAATGTGTTTTTTTAACCTAAAACCGCATAAACACATTTCATTACACCAAATACACAAAATAATGTTCTTTTTAGCAACATCATATGACCCCTTTAATGATGTTTGCTTCTGTGTAAAAATGTATGTTTTTGTTATTCGACAGTAAAAGTGATAAAGGCAAACGAAAGAAAAAAAGTGGTAAATTTTACAGCAGTTTTTCAGTTTAGCAGTATTCAACATCTTGTGAATATTGTGGTCAATATTTATGTAAAATCTATTAATTTTGACCCCATTTTTAGATAGCATCAGCTATGTAAACATACATTATAAAAAAACAAAAATATACAAACAGTTTACCTAATTTAAAAGTGACAAAAACATTTTGAAAACACTGATTTAACTTGTTAAAGCAAAAAAAAAAAAAAAATTATTAAATACCCAGAAATATATTTAAAATTTAAAAAAGGAAAAAGGGGGAAAAAGAAAAAATCTGAAGTGTGTGAGGTGAAATGTGTGGAGATAAAATTTATTTAAAAACTTACAAAATTAAAACCATATTATTGGTTTGTTTAAAGACTGACCTGTTAAATCCAACAATGCACAGCAAACATGTTTTTTTTTTCTTTTCTTCTAAAGTCTTATTAAAAAAAAATAATAAGAAGGGTGCCATAAGAAAACACAGTACCAGAGAAGGTTAATGTTATTATAACCTTATTGACCAGTAGAGGACAGTTAATCTATGCTTATTGAATTTGTGATCAGATGAAAATGAAGTCTCGTTAAAAAATGTGTACATAAGCTTGCACAGTCGCATATACAGTCCTTATTTAAGCACACACAAACAAAACGCAGCAGCACACACACTCTTTCTTCCTCTGATGACTAAACATCATTAAAAAACTGTAAACCATGCTGTTTTGCCTTACAGTGCTTACGCTTATGTTTTCAGCGCACACAAATCTCTGCAACAGTCTTCATAGTTGTGTACAGGTGGGCCGCATTTCCCCCCGCATCCAGCACAGGAATGACTGAGCGCTAAGTTGCTTTTCCTCCCTTGCTGATGCCACAGATCTGAGGACTGAATTTGCTCCCTGAACTCAGAGCTGTGTTGTTGGGTTTTTCTGCTCTTATTAGAGATGCAGGTGGTGAACCCGTCCATATTGCCTTATTAACCAAGGCTATTGTTTGCTCACAGGAGAACTGACCAATTAGGGTGAAATGCTGTGTCGGGTCCCAGGTGAGTGCTCAAGGTGTTCACAAAACATCCAAGGTGCTGTTATTTAAGGTTGCTTTGGGAGACGGGTGCTGGGATAACTCAGGCCGGTTATTGTGTGTGTGTGTGTGTGTGGGAGAGAGAGGTAGTTTGTGTTTGAGCTGTGACAAAAGTGCTTTTGAATCGATCTTAATATATTTTCACTCCCTTTTTCTTAAATATTAAAATTTTGTCATCATTTACTCACCCACATATAATTTCCAGACCTGTATGACTTACTTTTCTCTGCAGAATACAAAGGAAGATATTTCAAAAAAACTGAAAGGTTGAACTAAAAAAAGTCATAAAAAAGTAAAAAAAAAAATGGCATAGTTTTTTTGGTGAACTATGCCATTAATCACATTTTCATTAAGAGACTGAGATTTTTCTCATTTAAGGGCCATCTAAAAACACTAGTGTATTTTAATTAAAAATTTCGTGTGCAGACCGAAGAGTGTAAAGACCATCGACTCTACAGTGCGACTCCACCGGGCAGGGACACCGGCAAAGGATAAGTATCGCTTTTTATTTCTCCTTTCGTATTACTTGTTTCGCTTCTGTTTCAGTTTTTATAACCATTTCTTACTATGTGTAAGTAAGTTGTTGTTTTTTAGCATGTAAGTTTGACAGTGTTATTTTTTAGGATTACTGATAAACTACTGTCGTTTGATTTGTATTATTTGTATTTGGTATTTATTTTAATTTTAGTTAAATTATGTCGGAATTTATTATGTCTGTATAGGTCTTTTATTAAGTTTTAGTTTTATTTTAATTTGAGTTATTTGAATAGTTCAACAAACTAAATAGAAATAAAATAAAATATAATTACGTTTTTAGTTTTATTTAATTTGAGTTATTTTTATACTTCAACAAACTAAATGGAAATGAAATAATATATATATATATTGATTTTATAAATGTGTATGTATATATATGTATGTGTGTATGGTTGTACATACACATATATGTAGTTGTTTTTTTGGTGTTTGGCTTAGTGTTATGTTAGAATCATTATTATACTCTTATACCTTTTGTTCTTTCATATTTTGAATAGTTTTTAGCTTTATTTTTTAGTTTTTCATTTAAATGTTAAATTTAGAAATTTTTTGTATGCATTTGTCATTTTTATTTAATTTCTTCATTTTTAAAATGTGTATAAGTAGTATTTATAAAGTTTTAGCTTTTAGTTTTGGATCTGTTTTTAGTTGTTTTAATACTACAATTGATTGCTTCTGTTGACATCATTTGTAAGTTGCTTTGGTTAAAAGCGTCTGATAAATGACTAAATAAATTCTCTCTCTCTCTCTCTCTCTCTATATATATATACGTATATATATATATATGAGTTACTTTTTTAAATAAATAACTCATAAATATAAATAACTAACTAACTTAAATAAATAACTCCTATAAAGTTGGCTAAAGTATAGATTTATTTTATTTTATTTTATTTCTTTTTTTTATTTATAAAAAAACAAATCAGAAAACCCAGCCCAGCTGACAAAAAGTAAAACAAAAGTAATATGATTTTTTTTTCTATAAAAAGTAACTAAGTAAACAAATTTGGTTACTTTTTTATGGAATAATATTGTAATGCATTACTTTTAAAAGTAACTTTCCCCAACACTGGATGTAATCTACAGAAAGTTTTCTAAAATGAATCAGTGTACGGATATATATTGATTTTTTTTGCACACAAATATGGAGGAAGACGAACGTGAGCTTGCAGTGGCAGGTTCAAGCAGACTAAATGATTGGAGTAACCCTGCATACATCACCAGAGAAAAGCTTTTTTTATTGGTAGACCCAGTTATGATATTTTGATAAATACTGTAAATGAATGAAACATGCATGGATGAATAGTTAACAATAAGATCTATAACATGCATTTGGAAAACAGATTTTCTAAATGCATTTTCATTTCAGACATGGAAAATGCAAATGTAAAACTGCTGACTGCTCTATACAGAAAAAGCACATCCCATTTTAATGTAAATGAAAAACACTTGCCACATAAACATCAGCTCACAACACTGAAGAATAACCTCCATCTAGTGGCTGAAACAATGTGTGCACAGTTTACTGCTGTTGCTGAAGGTCAGGACGATTAAAAACACAAAGAAAATCAGCTAAATGTTGAATAAAATCTTTCTCAGGAGGCACAGTCTCGTGCTCTGACTGAAAGATTGTGCTGATGGCTCAGTTTTAGGGCTCGTCTTTGAGGGAGCGGATGGCACTCGTGGGGTTGCCAGGCGACAAGAGAAACTGATTACAACTCAAGCATTCCAGCACTTGCATGGAATACCTTGAAAACGATCAAAAAACTCTGGCTTTAAATGTACAGTACTACACACTACACTCTTAAAAACTCTTTATTGGCATCTATGGTTCCATGAAGAATCATTAACATCCATGGAATCTTTAAAGCTTCTTTATAGTGGAAAAAGATTCTTTTAAAAGTATAGTTCACCCAAACATTTATTTTTTTGTCATCATTTACTAACCCTCATGCTGTTCCAAACCCGCATGACTTTCTTTCTTCTGTTGAGCACGAAAGAAGATATTTTGAAGAATGTTGGTAACCATACAGTTGCTGGTAGCCACTAACTTCAATGGTAGTAAAATCTGCGGAAGTCGATGGCTACCAGCAACTGTTTGGTTACCAACAATCTTCAAAATATGCATCCAACAGAAGAAAGAAACTCATACGGGTTTGGAAGAACATGAGGGTGAGTAATGATGACAATATTTTCAAGAACTGCTCACGAAAGTTTTTTTAGGGAACCCCAAATTGTTCTTCTATAGCATTTCTGACAAACCGCCTTATGGAAGCTTTATTTTTAAGAGTGTAGATCAAAACTGTAAATTATCAGTTAACAATAAGAGATATTGCATAATGGAAAATGTCCTCCTTTCATAATGAAGAAACGAATGTCAAGGCAGAAAACAGCATTAATCTTTCATGTTGGAATCCTTTAGCTCAGACACAAGATTTTTGTCTATAATGTACTTTCAAAGTGTTTCATCTCTTATTCTCTTTGTATGCACACATCCTTTCATTCTCTCCCTCTACATGAAAACATGAGTACAATTCTTACCCCAAAAAGATCAACCCTGTTATCTAGCAATTATCTTTCCAAAGACACATACGAGAGCGTACGAGCTTGTCGACGGGGCGAGGGGGGTAAAGCCAAACCGCGGGTGAACCGGGGAGCTGGTCAGGCAAGCCGAGCCTAATTAGAGCTTTGGGAAGAGAAAAGGTCAGCGAGGCAGTGACTTCCACCGACGAGGGAAAATGTGAAGTCTTCATATGAGAATGAGAAATGTCAGACGCGGGCCTGAGCAAACCAATCAAAGGTCTCATGTGTGATTGAGAGTCTGCCGAAGAGGCGAGCTAACAAGCGGCGATTTGAGGCACGAGGAAGGGAATGCAGACGAGAGGGGGTAATTTAACACATTTGGGCTGAAAACATGGCGCTGAGTGGCCACTCATAACAATTTGATGTTCTGTGAATCAGCTGAACATGTTAAAGCAATCTAAAGCCATGTTGACAAAACAATTACATTTTAGCGTGATTAAAAAGAATAGTTCCAGACTTCCATTGTCTGGACCCCCCCAAAAAAAGAAGAAGAAGACACCAGACATATTAAAACTTAAGCAAATATATAATATACTGTAATATAATAACTACATAATTCTATATGATATGTTTGGTTATGTTCTTGTTGTATGATATGCTCATATAAAATAATACAATAAATACATAATTAATATACATGCTCATATCTAATAATACAATATATACATAATTAATATACATATAAAATAACAATATATTATTTGAAATGTTATTATTCTAAATTAAATATAATATAATGGTTTTTTTCTTCAATATTTTCTGACATGCAAAAAAATTCCCCTCAATATTATTATTATTATTATTATTATAACAATAAGTCAAGTCGATTTTATATTCATAGCACTTTTCACAATACACATTGTTTCAATATAAAATATAACATAACATAACGTGACGTAACGTAACATAACATAACATAACATACCCTTGCATAGCATAGCATAACATAACATAACATAACATAATATAATATATAATTTTTCTTCTATATGCCACTGATATGTTTGGTTATGTACTTGCTGTACGATATGCTCATATCTAATAATACAATATATACATAATTAATATACATATAAAATAACAATATATTATTTGAAATGTTATTATTCTAAATTAAATATAATATAATGGTTTTTTTCTTCAATATTTTCTGACATGCAAAAAAATTCCCCTCAATATTATTATTATTATTATTATTATAACAATAAGTCAAGTCGATTTTATATTCATAGCACTTTTCACAATACACATTGTTTCAATATAAAATATAACATAACATAACGTGACGTAACGTAACATAACATAACATAACATAACATAACATAGCCTTGCATAACATAGCATAACATAACATAACATAATATAATATATAATTTTTCTTCTATATGCCACTGATATGTTTGGTTATGTACTTGCTGTACGATATGCTCATATCTAATAATACAATATATACATAATTAATATACATATAAAATAACAATATATTATTTGAAATGTTATTATTCTAAATTAAATATAATATAATGGTTTTTTTCTTCAATATTTTCTGACATGCAAAAAAATTCCCCTCAATATTATTATTATTATTATTATTATTATTATTATTATTATTATTATTATTATTATTATTATTATTATTATTATTATTATTATTATTATTATTATTATTATTATTATTATTATTATTATTATTATTATTATTATTATTATTATTATTATTATTATAACAGTAAGTCAAGTCGATTTTATATTCATAGCACTTTTCACAATACACATTGTTTCAATATAAAATATAACATAACATAACGTGACGTAACGTAACATAACATAACAATATTTATTTAAGTTCTGATAACTTATACTGTCATATTTTGTGCAGAATTGTGTTCATTTGGCAATGTTGGAGGTGGAGATTGTGCACCTTAATCTAATAATACAATATATACATAATTAATATACATATAAAATAACAATATATTATTTGAAATGTTATTATTCTAAATTAAATATAATATAATGGTTTTTTTCTTCAATATTTTCTGACATGCAAAAAAATTCCCCTCAATATTATTATTATTATTATTATTATTATAACAATAAGTCAAGTCAATTTTATATATATAGCACTTTTCACAATACACATTGTTTCAATAGTTAAATAACTGGATTCTCTTAAGTGTGTTTTTCAAATGTTCTAATGAAGGATTTGTGCAATTGAGAAATATAATTTTCTCTTTCATTTATGTTGTTATAATAAAATATCGAAGGGGGGTCTCGCCCAGGGTGTAATTCAATGTAGAACCGCCACTGCCAATGTGACCAATAATAGTTTGAAGTAAGATGAAATGAAGCTGTCCTACGAATTTTTGCTCATTACTGAGAATGCATGGAGATTATCCTCATTAATAAAATAAATAATAAATAAATTCTTAAATAAAGGAAACATTTTCCCAAAGTTGATCGTTTTGTCTTTTTTATGCAAGAGTATGGCTACTCTCTCTCTCTCTCTCTCTCTCTCTGTTTTAATCACCTCTCTGTTCTCGAGTTGATCGTTTTGTCTTTTTTATGCAAGAGTATGGCTACTCTCTCTCTCTCTCTCTCTCTCTGTTTTAATCACCTCTCTGTTCTCGCTCTACTCATTGCAGGCGTTTTGAAATGATGCCTGAGGGCTAACAGATGTTCATCTTTATTTCTTTCTCAGTTAGGCCGGTTGCTTCCGCCCCATCAGTGAGTGTTTCCCCTGCAGAGCTCATTCCATAAGAACTGCCCACACCACCTCAGAAACTGACTGAAAATCTCACCCATTAAGACTAGCTTCTTGCGTTTTCTCTTTATTGGCACACAAAACTGCTACAGCTTCAGTTCTCGCAAAGTGAATCATGAATTAATGATAGATCCGAATTTTAGAGCCGCCGTATGTGTCTCGCTTCACAACGGCTGCTAGTTTCTTCAAGCCTTTGCAGTATTTACCCACTTTGTGATGCTAAAGTTGAGTTGCTATGCTAAGAGACAGTCTTGCTATATAAGAAAACAGCACACAAAACTACATCCTTTAAAATAAAGGCTCCAAAAGGAGGTTTTCAAAGCAATGCCATAGAACCATCATTTTGGTTCCTTCTTAAACTGTGAAGAACATTCTAATAATCTAAAGAACCTTTCATGGAATGGAAAGATTCCATGGATGTTCTACATGGAACCACGGATGCCAATAAGCATTATTTTTAACAGTGTACTGTATAATTACACTCATTTCACTCCTTTGGCATCAACAGCAAATGCTAAAAGCTTAGAGAAAATCCTACACAAATGATCTGAATCTCAACCTTGATCTAGTGACGTTAACTGCCTTAGCCATCAGCTATCGCCGTTTATCATGAGGTCACTATCAGCCCTTCATTCCCAGCAGGCCGTGTGTGTGGTGTACTCCTGACAAGTGGGTGTTTAATGTGGATGTTTTACTTTTTAAAATGTGCCTTTTTGTGAGAGGTAGAAATGATGAAAACAGGTCCTTGAACATGAAAGTGCACGAGATGTCCTCAGGGATGGAGTGCAAACTCTGTTTACCTGCTAGTTACTGTAATTTCATACTAATAAAGCACGGATAGTGTTAAACATACACACATGCTCACAACTACACACAGATACACAGTTGTATGCTGGTAAACTTCAAGTGGGGTTCATATGACTGAGCAAAATAGGGTTTTTTGCAGGCCAACAGAGAGCCATTAAATGAAAACAAAAGCTGAAAATTTGCTTTGTAAAAAGACAGTTCACTCGCTCTTATCTGAATGAAAGGTCCCTTGTGATAACAACTACAGGCCGGGGCACTAGAGGAGAACAGACTGTCAAAACATTTTAACCGTTCATTATTTAATAGTGGGTTTTCATCTCTGTATGTGTATGACTTTGTGTAGGTAGGTTTTGCTATCCTCGTGAGATCGTAATTTGCAGAAGGAAAGCAAAACCTAATTAAATCACATTGAAAGGGCATTTCCACAAGGAAAAGATTCATTAAGATTCATTAAGATGTGCATTTAATCACTCATTCTGCATTTAGCTTTTAAAGAAATGTAAAATGCTAATTCTGTCATAATTTACCCATGCCATGTCGATCATACCTAAACCTCTAGGTCTTTTTCTTCTGTAGAGCAGGAAAGAAGTCGGTTTTAACAATGTACTGCACGATTAATGGTGACTGGAGTTTGTGAGTTCCAAAAAGGACACAAAAGCATCATACAAGATCATAAAAGTATACAATGGCTTTGAACAGACTGTAGTGGAAGTTGTTTTTTGCTCCAAATCTTTCAGGCTGTCCTTGGAGCATTAATGAGAGAATAAGCAATGCCTGATTCAAGAATTGCTCTTTCGAGATATTTTCAGTGAATCAGTTGATCTAATTCATTCACAGTCTGAATCATTCAGACTACCGTGAATGAATTAGATCAACTGATTCAGTAGTCCATTCACAGCAGTCAGCAACCAACTGAAAGGAAAGATTATTAGAGAATTACTTTCTCTCTCTCTCTCTCAGGGAAAAATTGTAATATATTGCATGAGTCATGTACAGTGTTGGGAAGGTTACTTTGGAAATGTAAGAGGTTACAGATTACAAGTTACCCTATTTAAAATGTAATAAGTAGTGTAACTATTTCAGTTACTTTAATAAAGTAATGTAACTGATTACATTTGATTACTTTTTGATTACTTTTCTAAATTTCAAACGAATGTTTTCAAATGTGAATCATTTCGAAACATTTAAAGCAGGCACGGTTAACAGTACAGTAGGACTCAACACTGATTACTGTCAGATTTTCAAAATACTTAACTTTAATAAAGATTATAATCATTTAATTTTAAAGCACTGACTTTAGTACCTCTTTTTACTTGAGATCGTTTTGAGGTTAAACAAAGATTTAAAATCAAATACTTTAATAGCTATGATAATGTTTTTGAAATCAAATCTTTGCAGAGCTATGACAAGAAACACTGGCATCTAACAGTGCCTTGGAAAAAAAACTGTTAATCCTAAAAAATAAAGTATAATCAAAAACCCAAATAGAAAATAAATCAGTTATCGAATAAGCATGTGTCCTATTCTGTGTCCTCAACTCCTGAAACATTGGTGTATCATATTTTAGAGCAGTCAATGTAATTTGGGAAAGAAATCAATTAAATCTTTATCTGGGTGACAATATTCAGATGCCCCCTTTGTAATCGTTAACATTTTCATAAGTAACTGTAATTTAATGAAACTTTTTTTTTCTCAGTAACTAACAGATTACAGTTACATTTATTTTGTAATTAAATTACGTAATTCCATTACATGTAACTAGTTACTCCCCAACACTGCTAA
>NW_015664019.1:1159475-1185263 GCF_001515625.1 Sinocyclocheilus rhinocerous | reverse complement strand
TTTTTTTCTCAGTAACTGATTACAGTTACATTTATTTTGTAATTAAATTACATAACTCCGTTACATGTTACTAGTAATGCCCCAACACTGGTCATGTAGACTGCTTTTTAAAAATTTTATGCCACTTTGCATCTTTATTTTGTATGTGCCATTTTAACTTCCTTATATGCAGATTTGAACTGTTTTGTTGAACAGTAGTTACACGGGATTCGAACCGGAGCTCGTCACCTCTCAAGTACGTCTCCGTACTCCGTGAGCTACCGAACAAACCTATCGTCTATGAAAACCCATTGATATGAAGCTGGATATGTGCGGTGCTAACAATCAAAAGCATCAGTTTTCAAATCTCCCAGCATATTAAAAATGTTTTGAAGTCACAACATAATACTCTTCAAGTAATTGTGCGAAAATTACGCTTTATTAATCGAAACTCTGTAAATCATACTCTGTGTGAAAATAATTTAAAAGGTGTCGGAGTTTTACTGCCTCTAGTGTTCATTTTTTTTTGGAAACTGCAGTGATATGTACTTATTGGTACGTATTTCACGTCTTGCAAAAATGTGCCCCCAGGTACGTATTTGCCATGAGACCGGGTAGGTATTTTTGGTAAGACTCATTCATTATGACTGCTTTGGGGGAAAATTACCGGTACATCTTTTAAAAATTGCTTCCACTTTATATTAGGTGGCCTTAACTACTCTGTACTTACACTTAAATTAATCATTTGATACAATGCACTTATTGTGTGCATACATGTTTTTACATTGTACTTATATTTTTAAAAATACCTGCATGTAATTACACCTGTAATTAATTTCTGTAATTACATATATAATTACACCGTTGACCCATTCCTTACACCTTAACCCATCTTTAAACCTACCCATACCAACAAACCTGTCCCTAACCTTACCTGTATCCCACCTCAATAGCAGCAAAAGTGTTTTGCAATACAATATGAACACAATACGTACATTGTACTTATTTTTTTGATGTAAGTACATAGTAGTTAAGGCCATCTGTTATAAAGTGGGACCAAAATTTCTCCTTTTGTTTTGACACTGATGTAATCATTTTATGATATCAAACTTACTGTAAGTAAACAGTTTACTAGCATGACGCATACAGTATGGATGGAAGTTGTCTTCAGTAAGGACAATAGGATTGCTTTGTTACACACATTTAATCCAGTGAAGCTTAGCCTGTTAATAAATGACTCGTCTTAAGTTATCATCTTAAGAGACAGACACATCAATCAAGAATAATGTTTTTCTAAGCCATTAATGATTTGAATCTAACTCGCATCCAAGTGATGAGCCATGGTCTAAATCTGGTCTAAATATAATATTGTATAACAAAAAGGGGCTGAATGTTATTGGAGAATAAATAATCAGATGTGGAGCTTGTGGTTTTGGTGGCAAAATGCCATGTGGATAATTTGTTCAAGGCAGTGGGAGGAAAAAAACAAGCAGACATTCAAATGAGACAAATGAACAATGCCAGAAATGTTTTGTAGTGAATATGAAATTTACTCAAGGTGAAATTGCTATTATATTCTGTCCTGAAATAGCCGGTGCTCTACGGGAGAATGATTTTATTTTATTATACATTTCACAAAGAAATTTCTCAGTGTGGAAAATTTGAGTGGTTTTTAGGAGTGCATTACAGGGTGTGACAAATTGAATTTGAGGCATCAACAAATACAGAAATATGACACATTCTGTGTTTGGGGGGGGTGTTCATACAGTCCAATAGCAAAGATTATATGAAGTCAGAGTGTAATGAGATGGAGAAAATTAATTCACCTTGTAAAACTAGCTGTCATAAAATATTTCTCTAAAATCATTAAAGGATGGTGGATAATTAGTGAGGTAAGAGCCAAACCACCGTGCGATAGTCTTGAACACTGAGCGCCACTGGGAAAAGGTAAATGCGCGCAGCAGAAAGTGCAACCACAGCAGATTGTAGACAGCAGTGAGGAAAATGAAACGGTGGCACTGCCAAAACCCTGCAAGAAAAGCGGTCAGCTACGGGTCAGAGACTGTCAGTGAGAGAGAACACAAAAACCAATACTGAATGAATTAAAGTGGTCATTTCTGTATTTAGGATACTGTATTATGCTTTGCGGTTTGCAGAGCGAAGATTTAAAAGAATTGGATCACATCCATTGGATATTTTTACCAAGCCAGAAAATATTTGTTTTGCATTTTTGCTAAAATATGCTTACGCAGCATTTGAAGATGGGTTTATAATATCCTGACCAGCAGACAATTAAGACAAAAGTAATTATACATACACTATTCTCCAAAAATTTGGGGTCGGCAAGATTTTTTTATGTTCTTGAAAGACGTCTCGTTTGCTCAGCAAGGCTGTATTTACTTGATCAAAAATATAGTGAAAATAGCAATATTTGAGAAATTTTATTACAATTTTAAATAACAGTTTTCTACATATTATTATATATTCTATACATTTAAAACTGTAATTTATTCAGTGATGTTAAAGCTGAATTACTCTTCAGAGTCACATGATTCTTCAGAAATCACTCTGATATGCTAATGTTGTGATGAAGAAGCATTTCCTATTGTTATCAATGAAGAAAACAGTTGTGCTGCTTAATATTTTTGTGGAAACCGTAATACAGGATTTTTTTAAATCAATATTTCAATATCTTTTGTAACATTTAAAATGATCTTTACTGGCACTTTTGATTAATTTCATGCATTCTTGTTGAATAAAAAAATAGACCCCTAACTTTTGAACGGTTGTGTATTTATAATTTAATCTTTTTACAATTACATATACAATTGTAGTATATATTAATCTTCAGCAAATCTCAAAATGAACATTTTTAATAGTACATTATAAATGTTATAATATACATTTTAGTACATTATAATGTTGATTCAATTTAGATTAGATAGTTTCATTTATTTTAGTTGAATTATACTTTCATTAGACTTACAACTTAATTAACTAAAATATTTTGTCTAAATAATTGTTATATTTATTTTCGTCTTAGTACACAGTATTAGAAAAACACTTCAGAGAAAGAAACAAGAAATTTAATATATTCAATTTATTACTATAACATGAAATAATTATCAGTATCCAGCAGAACTTTCTACTGTTCTGTCAATAGAAAGTGACCAAACACACACACACACACACACATATACTGTATATATATATAAATATATATATATATATATATATATATATATACTATACAATATGCTATATTTACTATATGCTATAGACAATATGTCTAAGTGAGTAATCACTCGCTGCTGTGTTCTCTATGTTGAATATGTTCCAGTGCATCATCGAGAACACTATCAACTAGCATTAATAGGTTAACAAAGCTCTACTCTCCACTCCTACTCATTATGGCTCTTTGTGATATGCTGCATTGACCAGCCCTGCTTTAATTCACCATTCACATTCAAACATAATCACTGCTTTATATAAATAGCCGTCCCACATTACATGTTAACATAAAAGCAGAAAAATGGATGTTGACTATTCTATTAGACCCAAAGCTGTTATTATGTTTACAGTAGAGCTCTTAATTATGACCCAGACCTGGTTTTATAATGTCAGTGGAAGTGAGAGGAGCTATTTATGTGAACCTGCGTTTCGTCTTCATTACTGGCTGGAAAATGAAGCACTTAGACGCAACAAGAGGAAGGGACATCTCCTGTGGGTTCGTCTCTCCCCCTCTGGTGTACAAGTTTGCTACTTTGCTGAAGAAAATGATTGTCCTTTGGCATTCAGAGAGCATGAACAATACAGTATAGAGTTGAGCAGATGTTGATGACATTTGTGCATGAGTTGGTGGTAGAGATGCCGTCTAGACACAACGTAATTAAATCTGCCGCTTCAGAACTGCTGGGAAATATGAATCCCCAAATAAGCACCCACAACTGTAGGCAAAACAAAATCGATCTGTTAGAAAAACATCCTAGATTATTACATTATGATTGCGTGCCACGACTGCCACAGTTCCTGCATCTTAACTGAATAGTGAAGGGAACAAGACCGAGCAGCAGTGCTTGGGAGTAATTAACCAAAAGTAGCGACATAACTAAATTGACTTCATTACATTTTATCAGGCATGTTTTAAGGCAACAGGGGGAAAAAAAGAGAGAGAGAGAGAAAAAAAAGTGGCCTTTTTTTGTCTCTGTACACCTAAAATACACATACTTTTTTATTTATTTGCATCTGTAAGTTTAAATTGCAATACATTTTTTTTTAAATACGTTTACTTTACTTTTTTTTTGTTTTCTTCTGCACTGAGCCAGAAATCTGTGCAGCACACACACTTTACAGTTTTATTCTGAAGGATTTTACATAATGGTTTATAATTTATATTGCATTTTATTCCTAAACAACATGAATGGTGAAAAATAGAATAGAATAGAATAGAATAGAATAGAATAGAATAAAATAAAATGTAACATTTGTGCATATTTAATTAGATAATGCCTCATATTGCGTAACCAAAAGTGTGACAAAACACAACATCCCCACAACAGGTTGTGCATAAAGGTTGTGTCTTCTTTCTAATATGTAGCTTTGGGAAATCTAGATTCATTCTAGTGAATTGGTTTGTTCAGATGGTTCATCTGAATGAACTAAATTCCATAAAAATGATTCACTGATTCAAATCCCTGCTCAGATATTCTGCTCTGCATTTTAAATCTTCTTTATTATAGCAAACTGCTTAGTTAAATGCTGTCTATTAAATGTGTTCCAAATTTAAATTAATTGTTCATTTCGTGAACATGGAAAACCTGAAAATATCAGCAAATTAAAAAAAACGTGCATATAAAACAAGGGAAAACTAAAATAAAAAAATAAAAAAATCTTAGAAAATCTCTCAAATTTCTATAATAAATACATTTTAAGCTGTTGCATTTACTGTAAATTTACTATTCACTTACTGATTAAACTACAACGTATATGACCAGATACAATTAAGTTTCCATAAAATTCACACACTTCAGCTTACAGAACTTAATGACTAGCATGTAGCTTAGCACGTATTAGTGTTAACTACTGGAGGCGTGTTCCATCTTCATTACGGCCCATAATTAATTGACTAATAGCCACAATTAAGTAGTAAACGACTTCTCTTGATAAAGAAAATAGTAAAGGGGAAGAAAAAGAGGTTTAAAAAGGAGGACAGAGAAAGATAGCTTACACTGTCAAAGCAAACTCCCAAGCCTCAAGCCATAAATACAAGCCTTCTTGTCATGCCTTTGATTAAAACACTAGCAATTTATGAATCTCTTTTCATCCTGTTCATAATTCATTAGCTCTCAAAGTAAAAAAAATAAATAAAAAAATACAGCCTTATCAAATTTTAATGATACGAGTGCGTTTTGCTTTGAATGCTACTATACCTCCAGGTGAAAATTGCGTGCTGTATTCAGTGAATCTTTAAAATTCATTGATCTCATAAAAAGCGGGAGAGGTTAGTAAATACTACCAGAGGATAAATTAGCCAACAGCACACTGAGCCAAGAAGAAGACCTGAGAAATCCTTCCAACATGGTTAGCGGTCATAAATAAGCGGGGGGTTCGAGCTCCGCACGCACATAAGCATAATCACCTTGAAAAATATTTTGACACCTTCATAAAAGAGACATCATGAAGACTAACAATGCATAGGTGTAGCAGAAGGAAGAAACGGATGCCATAAATCTTACCTTGCGCTTGTTGTTGGGGCTGACGTATAGATAGCTGAGGATGGTCTTTACTCCCACCTTTTCATTGAGTTTCTCGTAAGTGGTTCCGTAATCTGTTGACCTGAAATGTAATCAGAGGCTTTGATGAGAACCTGGGGAATCAGCCGTTGTAATTAAAGACTCACTGCGCACTTTAAACAAGGCTGGGGTGAGTATGGAACTGTAGCTTATTCATGGAAGCGAAGCACTTCTTAAGTGCCTAATTTGATTTAAGGAAGGTAATTACAGGTTTAAGAAATGTTGCAGCAATTTGTTGTAGTTATGCAGCGGCCATGACCCTGTACAGTGCTTTAAAAAAAAAAGAGATGGATGAATCAACCTGATCTCAGGATCGTAGCTGTTTTACGAGGTGGCGTTTTCATAAGAAAAGAAAAGTGCACTTAGCATACTTTTATAAAGTGTATTTATTACGCAAAATACACTGTGAATAAAATGTAATTTTTCGAAAACCTAAATGCATATAATTTGTAATAATTGTAATTTCAAATGTATTATATTCTAATAAATCTATATTAAATGCGTGTTTGTTTTTTTTGACCCACGTAAGTGTACTTTCATAATTGCTTCTTTTGTCTTTGAAATACAAAAAGTGTACTTCTGAATGTAGGTAATATGAACTAAAATATACTTTAATGTCAGTTAAAGTTAAAGTTAAATCTATTTGTAAATACTTTTTTCTAATAATGAAGTTGCGATTTAGTATATTTACATTTACATTTACATTTAGACATTTAGCAGACGCTTTTATCCAAAGCGACTTACAAATGAGGACAATGGAAGCAATCAAAACCAACAAAAGAGCAATGATAAGCAAGTGCTATAACAAGTCTCAGTTAGCTTAATGCAGTACACGTGGCAAGTTGTTTTTTTAAATCATATAATAAATAAAAAGAAAACAGGTAGAATAGAAAAAGAATAGAGCAAGCTAGTGTTAGGGGCATTTTTTTGCTTTTGTTAATCAGAAGTCAGAAAGTCAGAATTATAATAGGTACCGTGCCGTACCATGCAGTGGAAAAGCGCCATTAGACAAGCTGAGATGCTAGCAGCTATCGTCGGATCATCAGGATGGAATGAGAGGTTGAGTTGAGTGTCATCAGCATAGCAGTGATATGAAAAGCCATGTTTCTGAAACTATATTTACAACTATATTTAAAATGCATTTCAACAATCTATTAAAGTGTGTTAAACACACTTTAATAGATTGTTGAAATACATTTTAAATATAGTTTCAGAAACATGGCTTTTCATAAGTAGTTTAGCTAAAATTAAATGTGACTGAATTTAAATTAAAGTAATTTAGTTTAAAGGATTTTTAAAACACATAATCTGTATTAAATTTAAATGACAGTGTACTTTGCAACACTATAGACATGTTTTGTTTTTTTTGCCTAGTTTAGTACAATCTAATTCTTAAAAAAAAAAAAAAAAAAGACTTTACAGATATTAATTCTGAAGTTCAATGGAGTGATAAACATGCAATTTAAAGCATACTATTTAACATCTGCGTTAATCTTCATCTACAAACATTTGATAATCTTTGATTCTATTATGTTAAATTGTCATAAATAGCCTACTTCACAATATGTTACATTTCAGACTCTTGAAAACTAGGAAATTTCGGGAAATTTTCTCTGTCAGGATATAATCATCTATCATGTACTGCTCTCAATGTGAATTGTATGAAACCATGATTTTTAGAAAATGAAGGTCCACCCTCAACCCCACCCTATCCCATAACCATCACTGGAATGTAATTCGATTGTACAAAAACATACAAATGAGATCGTACAAATACATATTTGTATTTCCAAATTTCCAAACACATCCAAAAAATAAAATAGTTATGAACTGCCATGAGACTGTGTTGGATGAAGGAAAATAAATAAATGCATTTATTAATAAATTAATTTTACTTAGATTTTGCATAAAATTTGTTTATGAAGAAAAAATCTATAGCATATCATAACAGAAGTTTATTTTAATAGATTTAATTCACAGTTTCAACCTTTTTTATCCACATAAAGCAATTAGGATCTATCATTTCATTTTATGTAATGAGCTTTCATTAACTCATATCTTATCAAATCTTGTTGATATAGGATTTAATACTTTTCACATCAGCAAATATTTAGATTTAGTTAAAAAGCCCATCATCCTCATGCTCAGTGGTATTCACACAAAATGTCAGCTTTTAATTAAACTTACAGTATGGCGGAAGTTAAAGAAAAGAGACCATCAGTCAAAGCTGAGGAAAGACACAGAGAGTTTTATCTCAGGAATCTGTCATCGCTCAATGTGAAGTTTTAACATTAATGGGACTTTGCTAACTGACTTTTCATTTTCAGCTTTCAACATTCTGAGTTCTTCTGTATACTAGAAACTCAGCAGTTTCTAGACAATACAATACCAGTTCCAACTAAAAAACTACAGGCCAAAAGTAACACTTTTTTTTTCTTCGACTTTATGATTTTTTTTGTCAACATATCAATAACCCACTACATCGGTGCAACAAAATGAGAATAAAATCCAAGAGACAGACTAGGTCAACACAACAATATTCAATAACAGGAGCATTAAACAGAATACACAAAGACAGCTGGTCAGGATCACATTAATCCTGCAAATAATACTTCACAAATGACCGTTGAAACAAAGGGAGCATTTAACGGTTGACTAATGAGCTCTAAATGCAACACAGGTGTGTGGTTACTATGGTAACAAGCTTCTGATAAACAGGGAATTCCAGAGAGGATGCCCTCTGTTGACTGTTAGGGGAACAACAGACACTTCCCTGACATCTACATAAACAAACACAGCCATTTCAGAGGATACAGCTTTGTTTCTCTGGTGCTATATGTAGCATTTGTCGGTTATTAACTAAATATATGTCATTTTCTAGACTCGGGAAGGTCCACTGAGATGAAATTAAGGTTCTCAGTATTGTAAACAGAGCAGAAACAGTCATTTAGCTCTTTTATCTGAGCGACTTACAACACACCCAAGGCCCTTTCAGTTCAATGCTTCAATGTAAAGCACGATGACAAGAAAGCATGCACTTAAGTCCTGCCGATTTGCTATACATTGCAGATTGAAAAACAAAATGACTTGTTACACATGGGTTCACAAACGTTCATCGGGATGCTCTTGGAAATTTAAATAAGCTCATTAGGTCTTATTTAGACAATGCAAAGTGATCTAATGACATTGCAATAAAGTTCAGTTTTAGAAAATGTACAGTCATATTTTTGTATAAATACTAAAACCATCATCCTCATGCTTATTAGTATTCACACAAAATGTCAGCTTTTAATTAAACTTACAGTATGGGGAAGTTAAAGAAAAGAGACCATCAGTCAAAGCTGAGGAAAGACACAGAGAGTTTTATCTCAGGAATCTGTCATCGCTCAATGTGAAGTTTTAACATTAATGGGACTTTGCTAACTGACTTTTCATTTTCAGCTTTCAACATTCTGAGTTCTTCTGTATACTAGAAACTCAGCAGTTTCTAGACAATACAATACCAGTTCCAACTAAAAAACTACAGGCCAAAAGTAACACTTTTTTTTTCTTCGACTTTATGATTTTTTTTGTCAACATATCAATAACCCACTACATCGGTGCAACAAAATGAGAATAAAATCCAAGAGACAGACTAGGTCAACACAACAATATTCAATAACAGGAGCATTAAACAGAATACACAAAGACAGCTGGTCAGGATCACATTAATCCTGCAAATAATACTTCACAAATGACCGTTGAAACAAAGGGAGCATTTAACGGTTGACTAATGAGCTCTAAATGCAACACAGGTGTGTGGTTACTATGGTAACAAGCTTCTGATAAACAGGGAATTCCAGAGAGGATGCCCTCTGTTGACTGTTAGGGGAACAACAGACACTTCCCTGACATCTACATAAACAAACACAGCCATTTCAGAGGATACAGCTTTGTTTCTCTGGTGCTATATGTAGCATTTGTCGGTTATTAACTAAATATATGTCATTTTCTAGACTCGGGAAGGTCCACTGAGATGAAATTAAGGTTCTCAGTATTGTAAACAGAGCAGAAACAGTCATTTAGCTCTTTTATCTGAGCGACTTACAACACACCCAAGGCCCTTTCAGTTCAATGCTTCAATGTAAAGCACGATGACAAGAAAGCATGCACTTAAGTCCTGCCGATTTGCTATACATTGCAGATTGAAAAACAAAATGACTTGTTACACATGGGTTCACAAACGTTCATCGGGATGCTCTTGGAAATTTAAATAAGCTCATTAGGTCTTATTTAGACAATGCAAAGTGATCTAATGACATTGCAATAAAGTTCAGTTTTAGAAAATGTACATAGTCATGTTTTTGTATAAATACTAAAATGTACAATATGGATGTATTGTCAGTATCTAAAATGTAAGAACTGTAGGTATGAACAACTTTAGAGATGTTCGAATTTCTATGAATCTTGGTAACACTTTACAATAAGGTCCCATTACATAATGTTAGGTAAGTCAATGCATTGGCATTGACAATGAGTATAATAATAATAAATGAGTAACAAATGTTTTAGAAGAATTTTTCACTGTCAATTCATGTTAAGTATGTTTACCTTTTTGTAAAGTGCCATCTGAATCCTTTCAGGTTTATACTGTATATTGAATTAATAGCTTGAATTGGTCATGTTAATACCTGCAATTAATAAAAAACTTGTTAGCTAAACTTTTAAATGACTGAAAATCATTTACTCATTATAAAATCATAATTCATACTTTTAGTTTGTTTGCTCTGGGACAGCTGCAACTTGAAAAATTGCAGATATATCTACAGTATATAACCGTACCTATACAAATGACCATTTATAATATAAATAATATATGAAATAATTTTTTGGGAATTTTTATTTATTTATTTATTACCGTTATATAGCTGTGCATAACCAAGTACACTTTTACATTAGATCCTGTCAATAAGCCCATATGGCATGTTTTAGCAAAAAAAAAACAAAAAAAAAAACAGGGCACAATGTACTGTATTAATATGAAATAATTTCACAGGTGTTTTACTTGTATTTTTAATTTTGCACTGCTCTACATTCTGTTGTGCTTTAGAGTTAAAAGAAATGTCCGTAAAATTAATGGATAATATCCTGGAAGAAAATTACCAGTATTTTTTTTTCATATACTGTATATATATATATATATATATTCTAATTTGTAAATAAGATTATCAGAATAAGTTTTACAAAAAAAAATAAATAAAAATTTAATTGTTTTACTTTAAAATTCCATGTCTAATTCAATGTGTTACTTGCGGTTTCATTTTAATTGCTTGTAAAATTTACTATACATTTTTGAGTAAAAATGGTCATTCTTACACCTTTTTTTCCCAGTGTAGTTACGGATTTTTAACTACAAAAGTCCATTAATGACCCAAACCCATTTCAAACCTTATGCAAAGCTGAAATTGTCATTGCAAATATAGTATATGTCATCCCTGGTTGCACATCGAAAGCTTGGCGATTCAAAGAACTAAAGGCGATTCATCAACGGTGGTAACACTGTAGTTAACCTTTCACTCTATAGATCGTAATGTAATAGAGAATGTTGACACAATCAGCCCCTCTGGAGTAACCTGGGGTTAAGCGTCTTGCTCAAGGGCTCAACAGAAGTTAGTCTTACACTTGCTTGTACTGCGGTTTAGTCACATCACAAAAACAACAACCATGTGTCCTGACCAGAAATCAAGCTCAGGCCATGACGCTGAGACCACTTAAAGGCACAATATGTAATTTTCGCCGCTAGAGGGCGCATATTCAAAATAAACAGAGACAAAGGCTATTATGCCACAGTCGACCGCTTCCGCTCCTTCCGGTCGTGCGGATATGGGGGAAAAAAAAGCAGCGCTGTTTTATCATACTGGATACATTTGAAAGTTCTGTTATAATGCTACTCTGTGTGGTCGCCACCAGTCTATTAAAATGCATAACATATTAAAGTGTCTTTGGTGTTTCCATGTTTTCTACAAAACAAAACCAAATCGAGGGGTTATGACGTCATTGGCAGGCGACACAATGACACTATGGACACGCTCCGTGTCACTAGTTAAAATTGCTTATTTCTCTGGATTTAAACATTCTTTGAAACATTTGGGATAATGTAAGTACACAAGTCAGCAAAATATATAACACTGTTCTAGTGGTTTTTGGATATTTTAACAAAAAAATCTTACATATTGTGCCTTTAATGATGATAAATAGCAACACAGTTAAACTAAAAAGATAAATTCCAAGTACATAAAGTAGTTTTGTGACTATTCTGAGGAATTTGAAATAAATCAAAGCAGTTGCAATAAGTGTTTAAAGATTGCAAGTTACAAGAACCGAGGCCTTTTTTGTGCCAGAATAATGTGACGACCTTCAGAAGCCCAGAAAGAGCTGGTCACCTCATTACAGCTCAGAAAGATCCCATTGAAAGCTGTTATTGAAATGAAAAGCACTTTTCGTTGAGTTGTTTTAGACTAGCGGTATCTGCACTCATACATACACACAGTGTGATAAAGAAAGAGAGAAGGAAAGATATCCAACAACCGGTTGTTTACATTTCCTGTTATATGAAAGGTTGATTATTGACAGCATTTGAAAATAGGCTGCGGTGAAGATGTGGTGAGTTTTATAAAATATTCATACGTTCATCTGTGTGCTAATGTGAAACTTGTGTTCGGTTGAGACCTGACATTTTTTAAACATGTTTTTTCGGGGTAGAACTGCCATTTCATATCTATTTTAGAAGAGCAATGTCTCGCCAACTCGCACACAAATGATGCAAAGACACGTACATCAGAGAATCAAAATATCTACTACCACTTTAAAAGTGTGCAATCAAACGTCCAACCGTAAAAATAAAAATGATGTTTGGATGTTAAAGTTTTACAAACCTCATTTGACTTGCAGTTTGATAACGCCAGAGAACTGCAGTGCTATTCTTACATCTTTAAAAACACTTGGAACATCATCTTTTTATAACAAGCTTCTACATTGTTTTTTTTCCCGCTTCTCCTTCAAAATTCTAGCCTAAAGCTGCATTACAGCGCAACAGCGTTTTTGCCCTATCGAAGTTTGACCTTGGATCATTTAGAGTTCTCATTGCTTTGAGATCTTTAATTAATACATTAAAAACATGCCACTTCAAATATCCTGCTTTAAAGAAGATTTGTTTTATACTATTTAGTTCACTTCTAATATTAGTGCATGTTTCTTGCATTAAAACAGTTGTAACTTAGTTAAATCCATTGTTTCACAAGCTTTAATTGCAAGTGGAAAACCAATGTAGCTGTCATTCATTAGTACAACTTAGTATCAAGTACAACTTACTCACTATTATTAAGTAAAATCGACTTACTAAACTTAACATTCATGAAGAAATTAAATCTAATTGCACCCTAATTAAGTAAATATTACGTAATTATATTTAATTTAAAAGTGTTTATTTAAAGTAATTAAGTAAAGTTTATTTATTATTTTATAGACAGGAACCTTGCATTTATAAAAAATATTAAGTAAATCCTACTATTTACTGAAGTAAATAAGTAGATTTTATTATATGTTTTGATCGAGATGTCCCATTTACTTAGTTTTATGAATGTATATTACTCCCTATGATTATGTAAACATTGCTTTCTCATTGGGTTCTCAACTCTGGCCCTCAAGGTCCACTTTCCTGCAGAGTTTAGTTCCAATTGTGCTCAAGTTTTTACGTGAAAAACAGCTTTGTGAATCTCTGAACTATTGAAAACATTTTCGCTGAAATATCACTCACTGTGAACGCACGCAAGTTAACTTTAATGAGGTTATGTGATTAATATGAACGTCAATGTATAATGAGTCAAGCAAACAAGAATCAAACTATCGAAATGCACACGGACCAAAGTATTACAAATCAGAAATCTAAAACAGAAAGGCAAACTTACCTTAAACACGAGAAAATCCAGCCATGCATCTCCTCCGTGACAAGCCCAACCGTCCCTCTCTGATTCAAAGCGTGGGTGCAAACACATGCGCGGATTCAAGGTCGCTGAACCTTTGGATTAAAATGTACTCAATATTTCTAGATTTATGTGCAATGACTATAAAACATATAAATATTACAAGTAAATATTAATAAGAGTTACTCTTCTCACGCAGTTCATTAATTACATGAATTAAATGTGTACATTTTACTTAGAAAATTGTTGTTCTCCTTGATTTTTAATATTACAAGTAGAATTTATGATGATTAATTTAATATATTTTACAACACCACAAACACCACAAACTTTTTTTCAGTGTACGTTACTCACCCCAGTCATACTGTTTACCCGAAAAAATTCCTTGTGAATGAGGCCTGGTCATAAACATGACCTTGTATTGAGGTGAACAGTGTTGGGAGTAACGCATAACAAGCAACGCAAATTACGTAATCAGATTACTTTTAAGTAACTAGTAAAGTAACTTAAAAATTTACAAGAAAATATCTGTTAATTTTTCAAATAAGTATCGCACGTTACTTTGTTTTCCCATTTATTCACTGACACTTAAGGTCCTTGCACACTGAGTCCGAAATTTTCGGGTTTTTTTCCGTATTCGTCATACTTTCCTATCAAAATGCTTGCTACGGATGTGAAAACGCAGAAAATCGAATCTGATCCGAACTTTTTTTATGAAGGACGAAAGTTTCGGAGGCAGTGTGTAAATGTAATTGACACAATGTGAGGTCGTATTCATTTTTTACTGTGTAAAAATTTCGGACTCAGTGTGCAATGACCTTTACTCCAGTCTCAGTGTTAAGAGAAATCAGGGGAGTAAGTGCATCGGCAGAGGCACTTCCTTCAGCCTGATGCTTATTAATTTCACTTTTGGTTTAAAAGGGCCTTTACAGTTGCCAAAAATATGACTTTTTTTTTTTAATTAAAAATAAGTAAACAAACCCAGCTCAGGTGACAAAAAGTAGCGCAAAAGTAATGCATTACTTTCCATAAAAAGCAACTAAGTAACACAATTAGTTACTTTTTATGGAGTAACGCAATATTGTAATGCATTATTTTTAAACGTAACTTCCAACAACTATGGAGGTGAAACAGTTCCGTTTGGGCCATAAGGAATAGTTCACTCAAGTTCTGGGATTAACAGAGGAAAGAGAGTCAAACAGCATCGGGACGATGGCTAATGCCCAGTTTATGTTGATATAATATGATTTGAAAAACATTTTTTTCCAAATATGGGCTATGTGTACTGGGTCTCTTCGCATTGAGAATGTTATGTAGTATAAACAACTTTTACATTAAAAGAGCAAGGACAGTCCTGCTGCCATGACAAAAATATGTTAAAATATGGCAAATAGGCACGATCAGCTCAACAAAGACATACACCCATAATACATCAAAACGCTAAGAACAGTGGGATATTTCAAGTGGAGACGAGTATGCTAAAGGGCAGTTTACAATGCTCAACAGAAATATTAGATTCTCAGAGTACTCACTGTAATAAACATGATCATGATTTCACAACAGGACGTCACTGAATAGCTTTTCACATAATGCCTAAATCCCTTAAACAACTAAAAATGATTTATACAGCTTAACAGCTCAACTAATCCATGAGTTTTAACAAAAGAATTACTGCAAGTGACTTTACAAAATTATAAGCTTCACATTTCTGCTGTACATAATTCCTCCAAAAAATGGCCCAGTTCACTTCCACTGTACTGTAATTACAACAGTGCCTTTTTTTTTTGAGGGGCAGTGTAATGTGGGTTTTTGTTCCTTGTTCATTGTTTTCTTGTCTTTTATTTTGATATTTTTGCCTTGTCATGGTTCCTGCCTATTCATGTGATTCCCTTACCCTCATGTTATCCTGCTATTGGTTCTTTGGTTCATGTGTCATATTCTCATTGGTTGTCTTAGTCATGTGTCCTGTCTCTCATTGGTTGGTTCTTGTCATGTGACCTGTATTGTTTGATATAAATAGCCAAATGTTACCATTGTCTCCGGTTGAGTATTGATGTTGTAACATGCTGTCGGTGAGTCAAGTCTGTTCAAGTCAAGTCTGTTCAAGTCTATTCATGCCAAGTCAAGTCTGTTCAAGCCAAATCAAGTCTCTGTTTGGGTTATGTTTGTATTTTGGATTACTTTAGGAATAAAGCTGCACTTGGGTTCTTAAACTCGCCTTCAGAGGACTGCTTGTGACAGACAGGTCTTATTGATTGATTGATTGATTAAACATTATGATGTAATGTTTATTCATAACCAACATTATGCTGTAAATGGATCTTAAACTTGTACTGAACCTATAATTCCTTTAAATGCCTTTCATTGTAAAACTGATCAATTAATTCATATTAAACAGTATCTTGACTTGAATAAAACCAGTTGAGTTACGTGTTACCACACAAAGCACATTTTTAGATTATTTGACAACCATTTTTACATCTTTTCTGAAGAAATTAAGGACATTTGCAATGAAGAAATGGAAAGTTAATAATCTTGTTATTTCCGCTTTTTCCACTCACCAGCACAGACTGAAAACTACTGAGGTGTAAGTACACAAGGCTGTATAATTTGTGTCTGTGCATTAATCAAACCTTTTTTCAGACTCAAAATTGCATTTAATAACCAGCACCTCAATAAGAGCAGCTATCGCACTGAAGCTCTGTTTAAAGCCAACAATATCATAAATTAGGTACTTCCCAAGAGCTCAGAGTTTTTGTTTTTTCTTTCTCGCTCTCATTTTGGTTTTGTAAGTGTTTAAGGGTACTAGAGGCTGGTGCTTTTTTATAATAATATTTAATGATTTCACAAAGACTCCTGGTTTCAGAAATAGCACATTCTTTGCTTACCATATGCTTACAGTGTTTCACTATACACTAAATATACTATACTACTCCAAAATCTGCTTACAGTATCGGAAGTGTCTTGGTTCTTTATAACTTCCCATGAAAGTTTAATTATCTGGCACGGAAGGTTTTTGACTACATTAATTAAAGCACTCCTGAATTTATCTAACCGGGTGAGGGGGAAATAATTGTCTTGAAATATGCAGATATCTTGAGGGAACACCATAGGATGCACCTGACCTTTAATATGGCCTAGGTTATTATATTACCATCCATTAGAGCTGATAACTCCCATGAGACACTTTTACACTTACAGTATACTGCACTGTACAGCACTGTATCTATACACAGATACTGTGCACTTGCATGATAACCTGTATAAGGCAGAAAGCACATCAGATTGCTCAGAATATTTAAAGTTGCAATTCACAGACTATCTGTCTCAAAATCGTACAAAATTATGCACCTTTTTCATAAATTGGCACATTTAATCCATTACACACATATATTATATTATATTATATTATAACCAACCAGAATATATAGTTCAAAAATGTTTTTGCTATAAGTTTTTTTTTTTTTATGCTCACCAAGGCTGCATTTATTTGATCAAAAATACAGTAATGACAGTAATATTGTAAAATATTACTACAATAACTGTTTTCTATTTTAATATAATTCAAAATGCAATTTACCTCCTGTGATGTCAAAGCTACATTTTCAGCTTTCTTATTACTATTATTATTTATTATTAATAACTAAATCAACTGTGCTGTTTTTTTTTGTGGAAACTGATTATTTTTTCAGGATTCTTTGATGAATATACACTTCAAAAGAACAGCAAGTATGTATGTATTTACAGTATTTAATTAATTTGTAACAATTCAGAGTTACTGTCACCTTTCAATTAATTTGATGTATTTTTGCAGAATAAGTGTTAATTTATTTCTCAAAAAAAAGAAAAATGGAAAGAAAAAAAAAACTTTTATACAATTTACCGTATACATTTAGAATTGGGATTTAGGATTGTTTTGACACAGATGTTTCAATCTTAGCCTGCATGGAAAAATAACCCATTTTTCATTTAGATATATAGGTGAACTCTTACATGATTAGCTGCAGAGCGTACACACACACACACACATACAGGGCAGACATTACTGCAGAGCACTCACTCACACACAGACTCACACAAAGGACAGACATCATCTAGAAATCTAATTATCATTTCCCGTTCAACTAAAATGATTGGGTAGGTAACTACACTCCATACTGCCATTTGATTAATAACCTGGTTACCAGCATATTTTATGCAGGGTCACTAACTTCATTACTGAAATGCTGGGTCAACCGCAAAGCATTGTCTGAGAGATTGCTGAACATATTTTTTTTTGGCGAGAGATCTTTGTTATGAGCTCAGCTGGATCTTTTCCTGTCCTGCTATATTACAGAGTGTTTGGCCATTGCATTTCCGATGGAAGCTCCATCTTTCCAAGCTAAAGGGCCACACAGTCTGCTGAGCATCTCCACTCCAATCTGCTGCTGGTAGAAGCTGCCAAATCTGGTGATCTGAGGCCAGTTTCAACATTTGTTTGATGGTAGTAGAGCTTTAGATTAGTGGAAGTTAAGAAATAGCTCACCCAAAAATGAAAATGAAAAATTTACTCATTATCATAAATGATAATGATAACAGAGTTTTCACAAAATACGATATTTTGAAGAATGTTGATCACTATTTAGGGTCCAATTGAATTGACTACAAAAGCCAATGGGATCTGAAACCATCTACTTGCCAACGTTCTTCAAAATATCTTCCTTTGTATTCCACTAAAGAAATAAATGAATACAGATTTGGAATGAAATGAGGATGAGTAAATAATGACAGAATTTTCACAAAAGAAAACATTTTGAACAATGTCGGTAGCACAGCAGGAAGTCCCATTGACTTCCATAGTATGTTTAACCTATTCTGTGGAAGTCAATGGGACCCAAAACTGAAACCAACATTCTTCAAAATATCTTCTTTTGTGTTTTACAGAAGAAAGAAGTGCATACAGGTTTTGAATGACATGAGTGAGTAAATGATGACATACTTTTTACTGAAGAAGATATTTTGAAGAATGCTGGCAACCGAACAGTTCTGGGCACAATGACTTCCATTGTATTTTTAACCCATACTATGGAAGTTAAGGGGACCCAAAACCAAAACCAAAATTATTCAAAATACAGAAAAGTCATACAGGTTTGGAATAACATGAGGAGAAAAAAAAATCATTTTTGGGTTAACTATCCCTTTAAGATTTCCAACATCAGCTCCATTCAAGCAGCTCTAATACAGTACACATACGTTATGTCCACTCAGATCAATGAGCTGTGCGCTGGATATCTGCAGAAGGTATAAAGACAATCAGCGACAGACACACCATTAATCAGCTAATGTAGCTTCATAAGACTATTAATACAGAGTTGATTTAAAAGTCACAACACTGGATGTGTTTGTACTGTCACGCTGGTTAAACAAACACAACTCCAGAGAGACTATATGAGAAACTTTGAAGCACACTGTATCTGTTTCTCGCTGATGTTTGTTGAGCTACCACAGGGACACTGCATCACATCATTTGCACAATGTATAATCTTTTATCTACTTGCTTAAATAAAAGCTTTAACAAGTTGAGAACAAACAGTCACAAAGGTATATTACATAACATGCTAGTAATACATTTCACCATAGCATGAACACATAAAGGTCATTGAATCTGTATTCTTACCTCCATAAGGAGCTTTCTGTGACACTGCCCAGATTGAAGTCATATAGTTTGGTCAGCATGAGAATCACCTGTACAAGGAAAAAACAAGTTGAAGTTGAATTATTCACTTTAGTTTATCTTTAGTTATGATTTGTGGGTAGGGGGCTAAAATGTCAATCCTGTTACCATGATTTTGCATTAGAAAATAACTAGCAACTGAAAAGTTCATAGAAATACCTTTGACTGCATTGATTTCTCTTTCTAAAATATTAGTTGTACTTTCACAACCTTGAGCACAAGGCTTGTTAAATTAAATTGCAAAACTGTAAACCCTGTTAACCTTCTGAATTCATATTTACTGTATATCCTTTCAGATGGTGCAATGCAATTTAGTAAAACATTAAATGCATTATTTATCTGGCAGAAATGTCTTATACTGTATAAATTTACTTAAAAAGCTCATTATCAAGTTCAAAAATGCACAGCGAATGAGGATTCCCAACCTAAAAAGGTTGAAAACAGCTGCTAAGGAGGAATGCATGGGTAGCTGATGCACTTTTTTTTTTTATATCTTAGATTAATATATAAGATTAATTTTAGCATATCTCAGATCATGTAATTGGTCACAATTTCATTCATTACCATAAAAAAAAAATTTAGCCTTAATTGCATTTGTTATTAAGCACTATGTTGTGACAAATGAAGCAGTTAATATGATTGTACATTTGATCATAAAAGCTGCATGCATGACTTTAAAATAGCAAAATGCTATTTAAAGTCATTTTATATGAAGTATATAGTATGCCACAATCATATCAACTTCTCAAAAACATTGCATATACCTACATAGAGTTGTGTTAGACTGATTCCTTGCAAGCACAAAAACTAATTTTGGAATATTTTTTTCATGCATAAAAAAGACACCATCATAAAATCAACTCTTAGCACAAACGTCCACATGAAATCTGAACCAGAACCATTATTAAATTACCCATTATATAAACTGCTCAATAAATCATCCTAAAACAACCTCAAAATGCACAAATCCTCACATCTTCACTTCATCTCAGCATGTAACACCATTAAATGATGCATCAGGCTTCCTCCTTGACACCCTAATAATTCATCTCTTCATTACTTAATCATATCATGCTGAATCTATCTACAGCGCTGTAAATATCCTTTATAAGATTCTTAAGGTGCACGAGACTGTGCTAACTAGGTCAGTCAAATTCCTTCAGGAAAATTAGAGATGGGAAAGAGAGGAAATTCATGCCTAGAGCGGAAAAAAGTAGACTCATAAACTTACAATCTATTTATACTCAAAGAAAGAAATCATACCTATATGAACTCAAAGCCTTTTGAAGAAGCGCCGATAATTACGGGGGAAGAGTTCATTGATTCTCTGCAGAAGTTATAATAACAAGTGTGGGAAAAATATATATTAACCCCCTGAAAGCCCCTCAATCATTTGGTAGAGCACATTTTTGAGTCAAAATGTTAACATTTGGGTGTTAAATCACAAAAAGTCATTAGTTTAAACAGTCACTCAAATCATTTTAGGATGAAAACAATGAACTATTATATATTGTTTTGTGAATTCTTCAAATGCAAGCCTATTTTTATGTAATACAGCTTCAAAGGGCAGCCAGAAATGACCATATCATTAAACTTTCAATCTGTTCCTCACGGCTACACTCATCAAAGTCTTTAGTCTACTAACATGCAGGCCTGAATCCATCGTTAAGAAAACTGGTATACAGAGATTCTAGCCCATTTCAAACAGGCCTTCTGCGTGTGGAAAAAAAGAGAAACTGCTAAAAGATAAAAGGGTGAAGAACCATTCAAACAGAAGAGTAATCTGGAAAAGAAAAGGAATGGTGAAATCCCTCTTCAGCTCAAAGAATAATGCAGGTCTTCATGTAAAACAGGCTTTAGTCCACCAGACAACAACTTTAAGGCTATAGTTGATTCGTTCAGCAATATGGGGAGCAGCCTGGACTGCTGAGATCTCTTGTAGTATTTGAAAGCTGGCCTGACATTTACATACAGTTCAGTAACGGAGAGCAAAACACCAGAGCACTGCTCAACAACACGAACAGCCATGGCCCCGAACACTTAAGTCACACATAAACATGTATGCATTACTGATGCACAGAAATTTGAGGATGTGTGCAATTCAAATTTGTGCAATTCATTTTTTGTTTTTGACTGTTGATTATTAAATAAAAGTGATAAAGTAATTGATTATTAAATAAAAAAGCATTTTTGTTTTTTGGCTAAATAAAAGTTTAATTTCAGTTTCATACATACACTAAAATGACTTTGAGTTGGTTAAAAACCTTTTCAAAAATGCAACAAAAAAAATTTGCAAAAAAAATAAATAACTAATAATAATAACTATTATTATTATTATTATTATTATTATTATTATTAATATTATTGGTCCATGTTATTAGTCCTGAGTGCTTTTTGGGAACAGGCTTTAATAATGACCCAGTTTCAATGTAGGACAAGTTTTTTTTGTGGTTAGATGCATGGGAACAAGGGTGGGAAAAAATCATAGTGATATGTGTGGGGCAAAAAAAACTCAATTTCTTCAGTGAAGTATACTGGTGATAGCATCATGAAGTGTGCTTTTCTCGTCAACATGGAGTATGCATGTCGTTAAAAGGGAAAAAAAGGAACAATGGATGGTGCAATACACAGGAAAACACTGCAAGAGAACCTGCTTCAGTCTGCTGGAAACCTTAAAAAAAATCTTGCTTGGACAATGATCTCAAACACTTCATTTTAAAATGTAGAGAGTTCAAGAAGAAAAAGGCATATGTCCAGTGACCCAGTGGTAGAGTAATCCAACTAAAAATCGGTGACGCTGTATAAAAATTGTGCAGAAAAAAATGTCATGCCTATACAGGTGCTGTAAGGGATATTAGCCATTTTGCTGACTTCAATCACATGCCTCATTTCCATAACCCCACCCTTCAAAGACAATGTTAGCCAATCAGATGTAAGCATTTCTGAATGCACAAAATGATTGACAGATAGGAAGCATTTCTGATTGGCTAAAAAGTGTGGGCCACTTTCCCGTCTCTTATTTGCTTCCTGTCTTCTTCTTTTTTTTTGTCAGTGATATCTGGCATGTAGTAGAGAAGCATTATTATAGTTTTATGCATATTAAAAAATCAGAATAATGAAATAAAATATAACATCTAAAATATAATGCATATATAAATTTTTAAAAATTTTAATGTAAGACACAATTCAGTAAAATCAGACAATTTAAACACTTTTGTAAAGAAATGAAAACATTAGACACAATGGTTACATTTCTGGGTTTTAATTTTGCACCCGTAATATAATACAACACAACCATTAAAGCTGAAAAAAAAGACTTTAATACTGCTGATGCATATTTCTGTTAGTAATGAGTATAAGCTGTTTACATGTTGAGAACCTTATTCTGATTAAGCTTCCTTCATTTACAAAGGCTTTGGCTTGATTTTCTCTGCATTCTGATTAGGCTTATTAGACACTTCACTACAGTGCTGTTCTGAGCACCTTATTAAATCAAGTATTTTCTTAAATTCTAGTTATGTACGCTGAATTATATGCATGAACATATTTACAGAGAAAACAACACTGGCACATAATTAGTTGGAATAATACTGAAGTGTGACTTTGAAAAGTTTACATTTGTTGGAAGGGCATAAATCACCATCCAAATCAAGCATCTGTCTTTTATTTATTTTATTTTTTTAATCAATGTATAAATCAACAATATATGAATAATTGAATGCTGTAGGGTTCCTGTTAGAGAAGTCATGTAAGGGGTGCTGAACTTTTAAAGAGAATGTTTATTTTTATTTTTATTATTTTATTTGTTTATTTTACTCACATGCCTATATGGCGTAAAGAGGGACATTACAATAATCCACAAGTAATCCACAAAACTCCTGTCCATCAGTTAATGTCCTGTGAAATTAAAAGCTACTGTATGTTGTTAAAAAATTAATCAAAATGTTTTTAACTTTAAACAATTGCATTGGTCTAATATGTGAGTCATCCATCCATAATATTGCTTTCTCGTCTGAATCAAGAGAGAAATATGCACAGACCAAGTGCCACTGAAAACAGTCCAAAACCGTTCTAAACAAACATGTTGATTGATTTTGATGTGACACGACAAGTGCTGGACTTTTTCACTGAAGGAAACATTATTATGGATTATGGACTTTGGCCAGAAGTAAAGGTTTAATGTTGAAACACATTAATGATGGATTTGTTTCTTACAAACTTTCTTTTCATTTCACAAGACATTAAATGATGGACTGGAGTCGTTTGGATCGTTTGTGGATTATTGCGATACAGCTGTTTGGACTCTCATTCCGACGGGACCCATTCACTGCAGAGGATCCATTGGTGAGCAAGTGATGTAATGCTAAATTTTCAGTAAATTTTCACCTAATTTCATTTTGGATGTACTATTACTTTAATAGTCAAATAAAACACTGCATTTGGTATAAAGCATGTTTGTTTTTGTGAAGCAGTCATACAGAAACCAGTTATACACAGAGGCCGGACTCTCTAAAGGGTTTGTGGGTAGTGTTTTGTATGGATGGTATTGGGCCATTCTCTTGTATTAGAGGGGAGAAGATCATTCCCACTGAAAAATAATACGTTGCACTAGAACAGGTGTTGTCAAACGAAATTATCCCAGCCTCGAACAGCGAGAGTAATTCGGCAACAATTTCACATGTGGGAGAGAGCCGTAAAACCTATGAGGCCGTCCACATAAAATTCCCCATCTTAACAAATAGTGACATGCCCCCATAGCGTAGCATTGCCAGGACTAAATTGCCAAAGTAAAATTTGTTCTAGTTTATTTTCCTCCACAAAACTCGAGATACTGTCTCTATACACCCAATTTATAACAGACACATCGTTTGGCCACAACTGAGGAATGTTTGGAGGGAAGAAAGCCTATTAACTAATGTAGAAACAATTATATACAGCCCTATTCGGACAGGATTAGTTTTACATGGGGAGACAGGGTAATGTAATAACTACAACAGCTCCTCTGTGATTTTAATCCTGTCCGAATTGGCCATGTCAATGATTTTTTCAGGGAAGAATTACACTGTCTTTTGCCTACTATAAAATGCCCTGAAGAAATACCCACATGGTGGAAGTAGTCCTGTGTGAATTGACCTGCTGGATCGACTCCCAGCGGCCCATGTCCAGTCCGCAGGCCATGTACAGTAACTAATGCTGTAGATCAAGTTCTCTAAGTGTCTCAGTAGATTTGACCAATGAAAAGACATGAGGTTCACAACATCTCAGATGTTTTTCCCATGTAACATATCTTTAATTAAAGGGATAGTTCACCCTCAAATGAAAATTCTGTCATTAATTACTCACCCTCATGTCGCCCCAAACCCGTAAGACCTTTGTTCATCTTCGGAACCTTGCTGTCTATGGGAGGGTTAGAGAGCTCTCGGATTTCATCAAAAATATCTTAATTAAAATAGGAAAAATATGCAATATGAAAATAATTGAAGACAAAATGTGTTTTACTGAGAAAAAACAAGATTTGGTTTTTAAAAAGCCTTTTTCCAAAAGGTACATCTGGAAAAAGGGGGGTCGTCTTATATTCGGGCCAACACGGTAATGACAGATTTTTTTCATTTTTGGGTGAACTATCCCTTTAAGCATTTTGTGAGGTAAAAACAAAAACACACTTGTACAAATATCCGTCTGACCATGTCTTCAAATCCCCAGCCTACAAACACAGATCAGGAAACCAAACCCTGCGTCCCAGTGTGCATAATATTCATCCCAAATAGTTTACGAGATTTGAATAAGCGTGTCCCAAAGCATAGTATGTTAAAACCAGTATGCCAAAAGTCCCTGGATAGTCTTATATTGAAGATCTTAAATGGCTTATATTGGCAAAAACCCATCGTGCTTCAGTTCAGATCCACAAACATGAATAAGCAGAACTACAAACATGGTAGATGTAACAAATCACAATTGTATTACATGTAAGTAAAGTACAGATACTCAAAAAGTGTACTTAAGTACAATACTCAAGTAAATGTACTTAGTTACTGTCCGCCTCTGCATGTAAGTATGTCCGGAAGCTTGCTTCCTCTTCTACACACTCAAAACTATCTACTTCTTCACAGAAAGAGTTCACACTTTTAGGGCATCATATAAGTAGGAGAACTGGGATGCAGCACAAATCTAGGGTCAGAATTAGGGCTGTGTGATTAATCGAATCGAAATCGAATCGAAATCGCGATTTGAGACGTTGCGATTTCCTAATCGCAAAGCCTGCGATGTGGACGCAATATTACTCTGTTCCAGAGCATATGCATGACTGCCAGCCTTGAGTTGCAATCTTACTTGCCCTGGGCAA
>NW_015664019.1:1137704-1158574 GCF_001515625.1 Sinocyclocheilus rhinocerous | reverse complement strand
CGGAACGCGGGACGGGAGAGAGACAGAGTGGGATTATGGTGTCTACTGGGTCAGATCGATAGTTAGGCAAATTAAAACTAAAGAAAACCGTATGCAACTTAAGCTTCCAAATGACAGACAACGACCAAAAAAGGTAATTTGCAAGAGCTGCGTCACAGCGCATATCAAAAGCTCCCGTATCGGTTCTGTTTTCAGTACTGGAGAATAAAAGATACATTCTTAGATGTTTTTGTTAGTACGTGAACGTTATCTTACACATTTTATCTCCCCAACAGATTAATTTGAAATAAGTTTATAATGCATGTTGGCTATTCCCAATTCAGAAGAGCGCACACACAGCCTGTGTCTGTGAATGCTTCTCATACTCGCTTCTCTCTGCCCCACGCGGCGCGAATCCCGCGTCACGGACGAGCCGTTCATGCTTGCCGCACTCACGCAGCCTGTCTCGTAATGCTCGTTTATACTCGCACCCGGCTCCGCACCGCAAGTCTTCACGAGCGCATCTGGCAGTATGGATGAGGCTTGACGCACGCGCGCAACTTGTCTCGACTCGCGCCTGGCTCTGTGTTTAAAACGAATGTAAATTCAGTCTAACTGTTTGCTGATTTCACTTGGATGAAATGAAACATTCAGCACATTTTCCACTTGTTCTTAAAATCCCAAATACTTAAAATGAATAAATCAATGTAATACTTTAATAATTGACTTAAGAAATACAGTTCTTTATTTATAAGAAATAAACAAATATTTTCTGTGAAATTCAGTAATTAAGTTAATTCTGTAAAAGTAGTTATACCATTATAATCTTGCCTGCTGAAGAAAAAAACAATAGAACCCCTCCCAAAACACAATAACAAATTTAATGGATTTCAGGGTTATAATGGGAATTGTATTGGTTTTAATGTAACCTATAATGTGGTGTCTATTTGATGGATTCTATTGGTGGGATGTAATCTGGCAGATGGCAACCAATAGAACAACAGTAATTCCTATTGGAATAATGCCCAAAACAAAAATGAATTTTGTAATGGCTTAATGGAAACTATAAGAATTTCTGTGATGGTTTCTATTGTTTTTTTCAGCAGGGTAATGATACCCATACTGTGCTGCACATTATTGACAATATTGAGCTGAAAAGCTTGACTTTGCAAATTTAAAATCGCAAATCAAATTGCAATCGCAATATGTAATAAAAAACGCAATTTGATATTTTCCCCCAAATCGCACAGCCCTAGTCAGAATTTGTCTGGCCTAGTGAACCCCTGCTGGTGGATGCTGTAACTACAACATCTTGACTTTTTTCCTCACCATTTCCAGGGCTTTGGCTGTCACAGAGACAGGTGTGACTCTCAAGACTATTTCAGCGACATCTGTCAGGTAGTATGAGCATTTTATGCATGATATTCCATACAAAGTATCACTTACAGCACCTCTAACTTGTCTTTCTACCAACTGTTATAATTTGTATGGTTTTTACTGTTAAAGAAGTAGGCTGATTTGATCCTTGCTCTCTCACAAATCTGTGGGCGTTTAGGTTGTTTACTTTTAGATGCATCATCCTTCAAATGTTTGTTTCTGATTATTTGGTTCAAACGCATGCAAATTATAGCATAGATGCTGCTGAAGTGTGTGCGCTAAAGGGAAATACACAAACGAAAGGTCTGCAAACATTTTGGTGTCCTTAAACTTGAGAGAGATAAAATAAACCACAACCAGCAATCATCAGGGTCTAAGCACATATACTATGACATTCAAATATTTACGGAATTTTGACTGTAGCCCATACAGTTCCTGAGGAAAAAAAATGTACATTCAAGCAATATAGAAATTATTCTACTCATCAAAACTCATCAACTCATCACACACTTTGAAAAATAGTAATTATTTATAACACACAGTTAGTTCTATAATTCACAGTTAGTTATATCACACATTTTTTCTATGTTCTATGTATTCTATGTTTGTGCTTTTGTAAGTGGATCTTTACTATCCCTAATTAGGCTCATTATTTTGTATTTTAGGCTTATTCTGATCACAAACTATGTGCTTTCTGTGAATGACTTCAAAATAAGTGATACAATTTCCACATTTCTTGCAGATTTAATATGAGTATGACATAATTTCCAGTGGCATATTGACTGCCTTTATGTTGTGTCTGTGTGTGAGGTCAATTTCTCATCCCTGGACGGAGTCTTTTACAGCAGAGTGGTAAACATAGGCGGAGCGTGTGTAAGGCTGGGGAAGGCTTAGCCTTCCCCTGGTCACGGGGTCTTGGGGCAAAAATGACACTAAATTGGACAAAAATGTCCATGCACAAACAAATTAAATCTATTACGTCTGTTGCTAACAAGTGTAAATGAATAAAAAGTGTCGCATTAAATTAAGATCTTCTCATGTTGCACCATATTTCATTTTAGGCATTTTTACAGTGTTGCACATTATAACCAATCACACACGATTCTGTTGAGCCTAGGAATGCAATGGCCAATCAGAGGCGTTCAGATGAGTCATCGCTGAAACTCATCAGCTTTGTTGAATGCGCGCGCGTTCGCTGACTGAATTCCGCGAATTCTCTCATCATAAACATCAAAGCGTAGATGTACGTACAATGTAAGTAAGGGATTAATTTCGCAGTGTAGACAGCTTCAGTGATTATAACGATAGTTTTGTTTTTTTGAGAGTGCGATAGATCGAAGTTAGTGATAATATCATTTCTGTACATAATTTATTCGCAGTTTGAATAACTGTGGGAAGGAAACGTTATATAATTATCCATTTCTAATGTTTTAATTAAATTGTAATCACATTAAATACAAATTCAGTCCCATTAAACATATTTTATTAGCCTACATGACACCCATGTCTGGTTCTTGCCTAAAAAGACAGGTTTATGATGTTTGTAGTTAATAGATTTGGCTGCTTTTAGCCTTACCCTGGAGTTGGTTCACCCTCTGCCTATGGTGGTAAACATTAGCTGAAGGACGGTGGGCCCTTCTGTCTCTTACATATTGGGGAGTGTTGTAGGTGGCCTTGCTGTAGCCAGCTCCCGTCAGATGAACTCCTACCGCAGTGGACATATGTCGTATTACACAGCTTGCCAATTAAACCTAGTAATGCCAGTCAATTAGATTCACACATAATAATATACTGATGGATTTCTGGGTGAGTTCAATGTTACTTTGTGAAAGGCAGTTGATGCTATTCAAAGATATCACACATATACCACACATAACTTATTTTTGCTTCATTTTAGTAATTTTGGTGTGCTTATGTCATTTTACTATAATTTATATTTATCTTTAATTTATTTTTATTTCAGTTTTAGTCATTTTAATTCAACTTCAACTCATTTGCAAAGGCAACACAATTTTTTTTTTATCTAATATGTATATTTTATTTCAGTTTTCAACTGCCAAACTTTATTTTAATAGTTTTAGTTAACACTAACAATACTGGTATGTAAGACTGGTCACCTTGTAGTAAAAAGAAGACATCAAAGTTTGATTTGTGGTGACATGTCTCATATAAAAACGTATAAAAAGGAAGCTGAGGGGAAACGGTCCTGGAGAAGTGTTGTGAAAAACTGAGATGAACTTGCTACAGAGGGTATGAAGGGAAACCCTGAGAAAGAGCAACTGTACTGTATGCCCAGAGGTGTGAAGTCAGATGGTCATGGATTATATGTCAATACAACTGCATCACATTGTTCCAGGAGCTTGAGGACACTGTGCTTGCATTTGTGCACCAGAGAGCAATGGTGGATTTATGATAGCCTGCAAGTCACAATACAGTCACTGGCACTTTTGTCTTAAATGGACAGTTCACCTAAAAATGGCAATTCTGTCATCAGCATCACATCATTTCAAACCTGTATGACTTTCTCTGTGAAACACAAAAGAATATATTTTGAAAAAAATAAATAAAAAAAATCTTAGTGTTTTTGTTGCCCTTACCATGAAAGTCAATGGGGTCCAATGTCTTGTATCTCACAGAAGGAATAAAGTTGTACAGCTTTGGTATGACACGAGAGAAGATTAAAACTGATGCTGTAGCAGGTCTCTGAGTATATTATTTGCTTTGCTCATAGCTGCCAGCTTGCACCTCTTTCTCTCGCTTTTTGGCGCTTGTCCTTGGCTTAAAAAACCAAGGACTAAAGTCCCACAACAAAACTTCCTCACACAGAGGCACAAATAAACAGCACTCACCATCTCCTGTGGATCTGGAGGTCACTGAGTGAACGCACAGAGAATACTGAACTCAGACAGCAAAACAAACAGACAGATAGAGGTATTTTACTGATGCCAAGGCACAAAACACACACATACAGTGTAAACCAACAGAGTAAGAGCTGACGTTCAAGTATAATGTGCATATCTAAATGCATTAGCAGGTGTTTCTACTGAACGCGTGAGTGAGAAAGAACTGTTTGTGTGTAATGCCGTTACCCTGACTGGGGAATCACCTGGAGGAACAGTGGGATGGAAAGAGGAGAAGGTGTTGTATTGTCTGATGGCAGCAGGTAGAATCAATCCCCAGCAGCGCTTGTTAAAACACTGGTGGAAAGAGCCGTTGGCTAAAGGTGCTCAAAGGCAGAGCATTGTGGGTAAGATATACTGAACTGATGGAAACACATGATGGACTTCATATATATATATATATATATATATTTTTTCTTTTCTTTCTTTTTTTAACCAAATCATGGATTCAATCATTTTATCAACATCTTTGTTGAAGGCCTCATTGATCTGAGCTTATGCTCTTTTTTTTAAACAAACAAACAACAAGAACAACCTGTGGATATTTTTGCAATATTCAAAAACTGAGGTGCATGAGTTCAGATCAATGAAGGCAAAATCACTACATTCCAAAAAGAAATACAAGACATGTGCTAATTAAAACAAAACAAGTTAATAAACAGTTTGAATCCAATATTTGGTGAAAACATAGTATTTTATAAAATTATACATTTATACATTTTTGTAGTATTTTTTTTTTTACTGGAAACACCACAGCTGTCAATAATAATAATAATAATAATAATAATAATTAATAAATAAACTTTTTTGGGTGGAGGAAGTTGTGTGAACAAAGTCAGTAAATTTTAGTCCAATGTGATAACACACACAACTGTTATATAATATAACTGCTATACTTGGCATTTTCAGTAAAAAGAAAATCCTCTCTGGGTCAAAATGACCAGAACCTAACATGACAGTTAAAAATAAACGCAGCCTTGGTGAGCATAACAGACTTCTTTCAAAAAATCCCACAGACTTGAAACTGTTGAACAGTAGTTTGTACATTTTAAGTGTGGCTTAGAATCAGATTATATGTAATTCCCTTGGTGGCCTGACCTATAAATTCACTGTAAAACTTTTGAAAGTTGTTATAAAATGCTTGTGGCATAACAGTTATATATATATATCTGCTGTGTTTTAGCCCTTAGGTCTATTTTCTGTTTTCTCAATATAAGTACTTAGAAGCAAAATTCAGATTTTTTTTTGTTTCCCTCCAAAATTCAGTCTCAAAAGCTGTATAGGGAAAAGATTTAATCTTCCCACACAACTTGTCAAGTGTGCTCCATCTCACTTTAGGGTGACAGCATCTTAAACTTACAGTCTTCGGCTAATTCAAAGACACAAGCTGAGAACAGATAAAACACAGGGTTGCTTCTTTATGTACATTCAGAAAGGGAACAAGCATCGAGCTGAACAACATAAAAACTGTGAATATATCATTGGTGGAGAGAACCCGTCTTTCGTGCTAAATTAAGCGCCTGCTACATGCTTGTTGCTTTCCCAGTTTTTAATATTCCATGTTCTGTATTGCAGAGTGTCATCTGTATTAGAGTTTTAAAAGCAGACAGTTGTCATATTGTCAGACAGCGAGCATGTCTTCATTTGCATATAGTAAACAGATGACAGCATATGCAAATGACAACATTAACATCGCCAAGGTAAAATGTAAACAATCCAATGTTACAGTAAGAAGACACCCTTGTATTTATTTTGACAGAAAACTGAACAGTAATTAGTGGTAGTGCATTTCTACCAGTGCATAAGAAATTATTTCTTCTGCTGAACACAGAAAAATACATTATGAAGAATGCGGCAAACCAAACAGCTGACGGTACCCATTGACTTTCATAGCATGAAAACTGTGGAAGTAGCTACCGTCAACTGTATGGTTATTCATACAGGTTTGGAACAATTTCAGGGTATACATGATCACAGAAATGTTATCCTTATAAGAAATTTAAAGCTGTAAAAAAAAAATATATATATATTTTTTTCCAAACAATGTCACCTTCAAATTCAATGTGTTATTCACTGTGAAATTTGGTTCTACACTTTTTTTTTTTTGGTAATTTTTTGTCTTTTTATATCTCCCAGGTCTGATTCATTCAAGTGATTCATCCAAAAAAAAAAAAGTGTAATCAGACTAAATTAAGGTTAGTGCCATCCCCAGTATTTAGAAACCAGAAAAATAGCTTAATCAAATCAGCACATTTACAAGATGCATACATAACCAAACATTCATTAATCTGAAACCCTGAAACCCAGTCAAAGAGCTGCACTAATTGGATCTCTCATTTTAAACCCGAAGCCCCTCATGACCTGAACTAACATCAACATACCCGCTCTGAAACCCGGCCCTCAGCCCAAAACCTCAACCCCAGATGAAAACACAGGCTGGCCAAATCATTAGCTAATGCCTCTGTGTATGGCAGTGTGACTCACAAGTTGTGATAAATTATGAAGTGCGCCATCGTACCAGATTAATTACGTCTAGCGAAGTCTGAATGCCTTTTCCAGGACTGGCACCTTGGGATGCCAAAGAGAGATGTCAGTATTTCATAAGGGGTTTGCTAAAGCAAAATATATGAGTACTGCTCCAAGAGAAAATAAATAAATAAATAAAAATCAGTATTTAGTTTATTTTTCATTAAATCCTATGGATTTTTTGTTTGTTTGTTTGTTTTCTTGTTTAAAGCATAATCATCACTTAATTGGTTATACTTAAAGCAATGCAATCTCTTTGCCAACAAGTCAAGAAAAATAAATGTAGATATATATCTGGTAATAAGTCATACTATCTTCCTAAATTTATCTTGTTTAAAGGATGTCGAGATACTTCTAATGGAGTGAAAAACGATATTTTGCTTCTATTTATATATGTGTATAATTTTCTGTTTTCCCCAGTGTATTTGAGTTTCAGTCTAGCAGTCTGTTTTATTTTCCCCCTAATAATAGCATGTTTTATTTTTTTAACTGCCTTTTTGCCTTTCAGTTGTTTGACTAAAATGTCATTTAAAATCTCCCAGTCTTAACAATAGTCTTTTTTCTTCCATTAAACTCTAAACAACTCCTAATTTCCTGAAAGAAGTTGAATATGAATAGTACATCAGCATTACTTTACTGTTGTGTCTTGTTTCCCAAGAGCATTATTACCTTGTTACATTCCCATTTCGCCTTCCAGAAAAACCAGAGCAGAGAACTTTTTTCCCATAATACCTTTTTAACAAACGCCATACATGTTGCTTTAAGTGCAGCTCCATCATTAAATAACAAATGGCACAATTTTAGTGACATTATGGGGAACATTATGTAGAATATGGGACTGGTTCCCGAAGATAAATCCTAATCGAGAGCATAAAATGTTCATTCCCAAAAGTGCAGGCGGATTCTCTTGAGTCATGGCGGCATACTGATTTTCCCTTCGCACTTCACCCTGCGTTCTGATGCAGGACTCTATGCATAAATCAATATCCCACTCAGACATGAGAATAGTTTTAAACAAGGCCCTTGATGAGCAATTTTGAGCGCAAAGCACTACCTCTTCTCACGGATGACATGCTGGAACATGTTGACACTCTTTACACGCACTGACTAGAGAGAGAGAGAGAGAGAGACACTTGACACACAGATGCGTCTTGAGAAAGTCCAGACAACTACTAGTGTTTCCACTTGTCCTCTTCCTTGTTTCTCTAGCAGTGTTTTTTCTTATTTCAAAAATCTACTTCAACATCTCTCATATTAGAATCATTTTTGTGAAGTATGAACAATAAAAACAATTGTATTGTAATTCAGTAATGCCAAAAAGAGCATCTTCAAGAAATCCAAACTAACCTCAAAACGTTTCTGTTTTAACCAAAAAGCAGATTTTTAGTACTCTTTCATTTTTAAATATTAATGTTTTCTATATATTTCCAGGATTACAAAAGCAGATTTTCGTTTAAAATTTTAAATGCTAACATTTTCTATTTTTTTTCCAGGACTAAACCAAAAATCAGATTTTCAGCTATTTTAATTTTCAATTTTAAATGCTGAAAATATCTACATATTTCCAGGATTATAAACCAAAAAGAAGATGTTTAGTGGCTTTCATTTTAAGAGACCACTTTACTACACAAATATCCATATATTTACAGGATTTTTTAAAAAAAGCAGATTTTTAGTGATTTTCATTTTAGAACACCACTATACTGTAAAATTTTCTAAATATTTCCAGGATTATGAACCAAAAAGCAGTTTTTCATTGATTTTCAGTTCAGGACACCACTTTACTGTGAATTTGTTTAATATATTTCCTGAATTACAAAACAAAACGCAGCTTTTCAGAGATTTTCACTTTTGTATTTTGAGATAATTTCATGGAACTAATTAATATTTATGCAATAATTATGATGAATTTCTGCCCATTGTTCAAGAAATCCAAACTAACCTCAAAACGTTTCTGTTTTAACCAAAAAGCAGATTTTTAGTACTCTTTCATTTTTAAATATTAATGTTTTCTATATATTTCCAGGATTACAAAAGCAGATTTTCGTTTAAAATTTTAAATGCTAACATTTTCTATTTTTTTTCCAGGACTAAACCAAAAATCAGATTTTCAGCTATTTTAATTTTCAATTTTAAATGCTGAAAATATCTACATATTTCCAGGATTATAAACCAAAAAGATGATGTTTAGTGGTTTTCATTTTAAGAGACCACTTTACTACACAAATATCCATATATTTACAGGATTTTTTAAAAAAAGCAGATTTTTAGTGATTTTCATTTTAGAACACCACTATACTGTAAAATTTTCTAAATATTTCCAGGATTATGAACCAAAAAGCAGTTTTTCATTGATTTTCAGTTCAGGACTCAATATCCCACTCAGACATGAGAATAGTTTTAAACAAGGCCCTTGATGAGCAATTTTGAGCGCAAAGCACTACCTCTTCTCACGGATGACATGCTGGAACATGTTGACACTCTTTACACGCACTGACTAGAGAGAGAGAGAGAGAGAGACACTTGACACACAGATGCGTCTTGAGAAAGTCCAGACAACTACTAGTGTTTCCACTTGTCCTCTTCCTTGTTTCTCTAGCAGTGTTTTTTCTTATTTCAAAAATCTACTTCAACATCTCTCATATTAGAATCATTTTTGTGAAGTATGAACAATAAAAACAATTGTATTGTAATTCAGTAATGCCAAAAAGAGCATCTTCAAGAAATCCAAACTAACCTCAAAACGTTTCTGTTTTAACCAAAAAGCAGATTTTTAGTACTCTTTCATTTTTAAATATTAATGTTTTCTATATATTTCCAGGATTACAAAAGCAGATTTTCGTTTAAAATTTTAAATGCTAACATTTTCTATTTTTTTTCCAGGACTAAACCAAAAATCAGATTTTCAGCTATTTTAATTTTCAATTTTAAATGCTGAAAATATCTACATATTTCCAGGATTATAAACCAAAAAGATGATGTTTAGTGGTTTTCATTTTAAGAGACCACTTTACTACACAAATATCCATATATTTACAGGATTTTTTAAAAAAAGCAGATTTTTAGTGATTTTCATTTTAGAACACCACTATACTGTAAAATTTTCTAAATATTTCCAGGATTATGAACCAAAAAGCAGTTTTTCATTGATTTTCAGTTCAGGACACCACTTTACTGTGAATTTGTTTAATATATTTCCTGAATTACAAAACAAAACGCAGCTTTTCAGAGATTTTCACTTTTGTATTTTGAGATAATTTCATGGAACTAATTAATATTTATGCAATAATTATGATGAATTTCTGCCCATTGAAAATAAGAATTTTTATTTAAATATATTTTTATATTACTTTTCAATGAATGCAGTATTTCATGTTAAAAATAGAGTCAATGCCTTTAAAATCCCATTTTTGAAGCCAGATTAGTGCCATCTGGTGGGAGTAAAATAAGAAAAACATCTGCAATTCCATGGTTTAGCCCATAGATTCCTATATCTATCTATGTAAAAGGCCTATAAATTCTCTAATTGTTTTTAGACATAAATACTTATTTTTATTAAGTTGTGGGTTTGGATATATATTTAGACATTCTCAAAGACAACTTTTTGTAACTGTTTAGATTTTTTGTTTTTTTTGTTTTTTAATGTTGATTTGAACCGTCATTTAAAAAAAAAAAAGATTATTACTACAGTCAAACCTGAACATAAAGAAAGCATTTGGTTAAACAAAACATAAAAATTCGATAAAAATGTAACAAAAATGAACAGAAATGTTTTATCAGAGCTTAATCCTTCTGGGTTTTATCTGATTTCAACCTCTTATTTCAGTTTCCTGACTCGTTTTGGCTATATGATTATAGCCATACCAATTCATTTAAGTGTGTATAATTGTGTATGTTTGTGTGTGTGTCTGTGAGTGTGTGTGTGTGTGTGTGTGTAAGTGAGTGTGTGTGTCTGTTTTGCACTCTTGATGTTTTAGAGTGTAACCCCTTCCTTGCTGTCCACTCTTTTACTGCATTGTAGCTGAATTATTGCTTTTATTTTACATATTTGCTGTCTCACAGTCACACCAGTTCATCGGTGAGAGTGTGTGTGTGTGTGTGTGTGTGTGTGTGTACGCGTGTCTGTGAGTGGATGTGTTGGTTTGGCACTCTTGATGTTTTAGAGTTTCACCCTGTCATTGCTGTGTAGTTTTTCTCTGCATTGTGTCAGATTTGTAGATTGTACACCTTACTATAATATATATTTTTGTCGATTTCCCATTCATTTCCTATGGTCGGTCATTTTTGACCAAAGACCACAAGTGTGACTATTTTTTTTTTACGACCACTTAGTCTGCTCGAATCATGTCCTCAATTTTTTTGTCTGTTCACATTCCAAATGACATAAAAGTCACCAAGTTTCGTACTATTCCGATGAAGCTGTGATTCTTAAAAATTCAAAACAGAAAATTTGTGAGATTTTTAAGTGAAAATTGTTCCTGCACCAAATTATTTCCAGTGCACTGTATGTATTTGTGTTCAAATGTGATTTCTTGATTAAATATGATCACTCATAATGTTTAAAGTAATATTTAAATCAGTAGAGTTTAAAACAGCTCCTGTGGTTTGATTGCTTTAAATGTAGATAGCTTGATAATCAGCTATCAGTGCATATTTTCACAGCAGGGATCGAAGATGAGGATAATCATTCCTCAATCTCATATGGCAATGCAAAAAAAAATGTGTTGTTTCTCACTGTGCATGAGTTTGCATGAGCGAGAAGAATAACAGAAGGCAGACAGAACTGTCTGTACGTGTTTGTGTGTATCACAGCATGTGTGAAGCGCATGTGAACACCCCTGTATTTGACAGGCCGGGGGCTAAAATGAATGATGTGTGGGAAAACTGTGCTTATTCGAGTGATAAATCATTGTTTAGCAAGTTGCCATAAGGGCGAGATAACACTTGACACAATTATTGAAATGGAATGCATGGCCATTCTCTGTCTCTTGGCCGATAATGCCAGACACGCTTCCACTTGCGTAAAGATACTTCCACACTATCTGCTACCGAACCTAAACTTCTGATCTGCGCTAGGTTGCCCTACTTAAATAGTGCACCATTTTTAGGCTGCACGACTGCAAATGTTGTTACTAACAAGCCGAATAAACAAGATCAACTGCACAACCTTGCAGCACATTTAAAGACTCGCAGTTTGTTGTTTTGCGTCGTGTTGGGGCAAACTTTATATAACTAATCACACAAGGTGCATCGGTTAAAAGATCATTTCATTTTCCTCCCCGACTGTGGCTGTGACTCCGAAATTCATTCTCAAACACGCTCCGGGCAACATGTCAACAAACAATTGACAGAGGAAAACAAGGGAAAAAATATGCCAGAGCAGCGGTTGGGGAGCAATTTAATGTTTTTTCACGGACTTAAAACATGCAAGGCTGATGTGCTCTTAGTTTAGGAGATTCAACTGTTATAAAGGACAAAATTTGTTTGGAATGATGAAGCATCAACATCAGAATAATTTAGAATTGTAATGAATTCAATTTAATTGAAACTGAGTTGTAGTGATTGTAAATTCCAGCAGACAAGTTTTCAATAAAACATTTCACAGACGTCTGCAAAACACTGAAGAAAGTATTTTAAGGACTTTTTTTTCATATTTTTGGTTTCACTGCACGGAACGTTAAGTGCTAAGGATCTGGAATATTAAGGTTAAATAGTGCAACAAAAAAAGTTAGATCACAAAATAGGATTTGTAAAGGTGTACATCTAAGTTGCAAGTACATGAAAACATGATTTTCAGAATTTTATACATGGGTCAAAATTCAATTTACAAAAGTGATTTTATACACATAAAAAGCATATTAAGTGCAACTAAAGTGTATTTAATGTTCAAATAACTTTTGTGAAATAAACTGTCAAAATATGGGTGAAATAATGTTTTAGTCATTCAGTGCAAGATATATTTTTATGTACAAATAAAGCAATTTACTTATTCTGACCTGTACTTATTAAAATATGTCAAAGAAAAAGTAAGCATACTAAATGTTATTATATTTTTAAATGATTAAAAACTGCTTGCTGTTAAATTGGTACAAGCTAGTGGTTTGAAGGATAGATTGGTAAAGATTTATAATTACAATTCAATTATTTATTTTTTTGGGTGCCACACTGTCATCCTTAAATAGAGTCTTTTAATGTTATCTAATAATTATTGTACTAAATACTATATGCCTGACAAGATTTATTGGGATATAAACTACACTGTAAAAAATGACCGTGAATTTAACGGTAAAAGACTGTAAAAATGCTACAGTAAAAACCTGTTAAATGGTTAACGGTAAATTCCCCATACTATATACGGTGAAAAACTGTATTGGACATTACATGTAATTTTACGGTAGTATACCGTTTTTGGAAGTGAAAAAAAACGTATAATTTACAGTGAATAACCGCAAATTGACATTCCCAGAATTCCCTGCGTTACATTTCAAATTTGATGTTTTTTTGTTGAAATAACTATGTTTCTTCTTAGTTTTTTCTTATCAGTTTTGTATATTAGGGTTACACCTAATGTTGTTAAATTAATGTTTATTGCATTATTTCAGTTTCATGTGTGTTCCCATGATAGTGTTTAGTGTTTGTGTGAATGACACTGTGCACCTTCTATATATGTTATTATTTAAAAGCTTGTGATGGGCTTTGGTTCACCATGTGACTTTCTCATCACCACCTGCTTTTGGTGGTTATCAGTATTTTACAAAGGTACAAAACAGATTTCAATACTTCAATAGGTTGGTATATTAACATTATATCAGTTAATGAAATTACAGTATTTAACTGTAAATTTAAGTTAAAACCGTAAAACCTAAAATGTTGCTACCGTATTTTTTTACGGTAAAATTCCGGCAACCGCAGCTTCCGTTTTTTTACCGTAAATTTTACGGATTTTCTTTTTACAGTGTACTGATATACTGAATTACAATTACAATATTACAATTTCAATAGTTATTATTTCTGCCCACAAAAAAATAAATGAATAAATAAAAATCTGTAACATATCTCCACCTAAGCGCAAATTGAAAATAAATAAATAAATTAATTAATTAAAAAAGAGAGAGACCAAAAGATTTGACTTGAACTTGAATAAACCTGACCAGAACCAAAATATTAAAACTCATCAAAAAGAAACAGGTTACATATATAACAACTCAATAAGATTTTGATTTCATCTTTGAACCACATACATTATAAAAATGTGCATTAATATGAAAATGATATCTCTCAGACAAAGTGAACACAGTGTTAAATGAAGTAAGGAGTAATGAGTTTTTCTTTTACTTCGTTTGACACTGTAATGTTCTCATTTTATAGAAACAGCATGCAACATTGTGTTGCTATACTTTATTTCAGAACTATTTATATAATAACTGACACCGTTTTTATGATTTCAGCATTTGAAATGTCTTGTAACTCTTTCTCTTTCTTCTAGAATAAAGCTATGAGATGTTCATGACAGCAGATGGCTGTACAAACAAAAACTGACATACTAGCAAAAAAAAAAGTATCTGCAATTTCCACCAAGTTAGCACACAATAACTCAAAATCCTGGACCTGGATCACAATAATGGCCTTAAATCCTGACATCCTGATACTTTTAGTTTGCTTTCAGGAAGATGGCTTCTTATACTTCCATCGAGTTGCATCAGAGGTTTCCAGTGAGCACAACCACACATATCATGTGCTTTATTCTTTCAAAACACCCTTTGTAATTCATACTTCCCAATCAAAGCCTGTTCTCACCACTTCTGTCTGATTAGGAATGATTAAGGTCTAGGTTTTGATGGCTTTGCTCCTCGTAGCCCACCGAGCCACTTCAGACACCCACAGTAAAGACGATGACCTTCTATGTTCCTCATCTATACTGGAATTGACAATTTCCACCAAAGAGGAACCCACATGTTATCTAGACTGCAATTTACAAATGCAATCTGCTGTGAAATGTGAGTGATAGGAATCAGTATGTACAGAATGCTGTAGGTACAGTACAACTGCTTGTAATAGTACTGGACAGCATGTTTTCCTTGGGGACGGGTTTCGAAGGCCAGACAGAGACGTGCACCGTTAAATTTACAGGAGAAGTGCAATCAGCGCAGGTCTCAACCCCATCTCAACTTTCTCATAATGAGATGTTGAAACCAAGCCCTCGGGACATGCAACTCTTGTACAGAGATGGACATATTGATAGACATCCATAGACGTCTCAATACAAGCTTCGGCTACAGAATGAAAATAAGCTGATTTCATTACGGTCGACGCCAGTGCTGCAAAATGGAAGGATAATTGGTTGTGTTACGCATACTTGATGGGATAAAAATTAGATGTTTGCTTATGGTTACTGAATTATATGCTGACAATAGTACTGCATCTATAGTGCTGCATGTGAGCAGTCAATATTAATATCTTTTGGCTGATCAAATGAAACTGGACAGCCAACTTGATGCCTTCTCTGTTGTATTGATCGGTATTATGAAGGAAACGTGAATCTTGAATGTTGTATTCCAGTTTACTTTGCATTACATGCAAAACCACATGATCTCCAGCTAAGTGCAAGTGGTTTAATTAATGAAAAAAAAAACTTGAAAAATAAAAAATGAAAAACTTGACCGGAGCTTGAAAAAGCTAAGCAAACGAACCAAAAAAAAAGACTCGTCAAAAAGAAACAGACTACATAAACAATAACACAGTAAGATATACCTAAAAACAATCAAGCCAGGAAAAAAGAAACTAAACTTCAAAATAGAAGACACAAAACAAAGTCATAAAACAAAAACTCATAACAATATGAAAAAATAGACAGAAAAGAAAAATCACATACATTATCTCTCCAAAATCTGAATCGCTTTCCCTTAACAGTAATGAAATTAAATTAACAGCAAACAGACCTGCTTCTTTCTTTTTTTTTTTTTTAGAAAAAAAACCCTCATAATCTCAAGTGCTTTAAGAGATTGCAACAATGACTCCATGTTAGCTATATTTATTTATGTATTTTATTTATTTGTTTATTTATTGGTCATTGATACAGTATACTATTATAGTTTTGTTAATATTTTGAATTAGATTCTATTGTTATATTTTTAGTATTTATTTTAATTATAATTTTTTTTAAATATTGATTTAGTTATTTATATACTATCTTGAGTTAGTTATTTAGTTTTAGTACTAAACTGAAATAAAATAAGATTATAAAGAGTATAATCAGTTAATATTTATGAAAATGTTTTTTTTTTTGCATTTGTAGCGTCTCGACCAAACTAAGAAATCAATTTTTATTCATGCCAAAACACTTATGTCTCATTAGATTAACAAATACATTCAAAAGTTAGAGATAACAATAAGAACTCAAACATTTTTCATGCCAAAACACTTATGTCTACAATTAAAAGCCACACATTTTAATATGAACATATCCAATTTTTCAAGACAAATTTTTACTATCATACTACCCTTTGTAATTTGATGAATTTTAAGAGAAACATCTGAAACAAACTTGACACTTTCATGAAGCTCAACTCTAACATATCCAGAGCTATGAAAGTGCCCATTATTGCTGTGCTCATAAGATATATGATTGATAAATCCATTCTAAGCATATTTTTGAAAACACAGTTTAATATTAGGACTGCATTATCCTCTACAAAACCCTAGTGACTCAGAATTATAAATCAGGAGCGAGTCCCGTCTGCGAGACTCTTTGTCAAACTCAAACATTGACAGAAGTGGCTCCTCTGTCTGTCCACGATAACACCAAAATCTCCAAACGGATAGAACATCACAACCGTCCGTGATCAGTGCCATGTTCGAATAAAATATTTCCTTCTCCAGACTGAAAGGAGGATGTTTGGGAATGTGAGAGCAGACTTACTGATCTCAGTCCTTAGAATCAATCAAGACAGCATTGCCCAGCGGATAATGTGGGACGCGCTGTAACCTGATCAATATTTGGCCCTGCCGCGCCGCATATAAATCTCCTATGCTGGATATTGATGAATTACCCTTAAATAACCTTAACTAGATATATGCAGAGATCTCGGTGGAAGCTGATAGATTTATAACTTGTCAAAGATGAATGCTGAATCGATAGAGGAGAATAACTCGGTTGATCCTTTTCGCGATTCATAATCCCTTTGCTGGAAATTGATTTCATACACTCTCGTTTCAAAAGTACATGAGGAAATCTGGTTTAAAGAAACTGTAAACCCAGTTTTGCACATCTAGCTAGTGATTTAAAGAGACAGTTCACCCAAAAAAGAAAATAGTGTCATTATTTACCATCTAAAAGCAATTCTCTAAAATGGACAACATATATTTATCATAGAAAGTAGACCAACCAATGGCATTTTGGCGTCAAACACGTTGAGATGGTATTTTTGAATCATGGATGAGATTCAGAGCTCCAGCTGTACTACTGTTATGGTGTTTTGGTCCATTTTGGAGCTTGACAGCTTTTTTGTTCTCCACAGGAAATAGAAAGACAAGCAGGTTTGGAACGACATGGTGGCGAGACGTAATTTTGAGTGAGCTAAGCCTTGAACACTGTTCAGGTTTTCTCCGTGTTGGTGTACAATATTGTTGCAGACTTACCGTCGCTTTAAGTAGGACAGTGGGCGGACATAAGGGTGCAAACATCTATTAAAAAGCTTGAGATGAAAATGAGTGGTATTGTGTTTGGACCCCACAGCTTGTATGTGCTTGATTGATCACTGGCTCTCTGTTTCTCTGGCCTCTCCGCATTAATGGCCTTCCTCGCACCCTCCAATTACTCTCAGGAAAATTATATGAGCCTCTTCTGATGTCTAAGAGCCACTGGAAATTTCTGAACTGGATCCTGTCCAACTTAATGCATAAATTAACATGTCCTCACCGAGAGGAAGAGGAGTTATTCATCGCCAAAGGCGGCTCGTGTTACAGTAACCAGCCGAATCGCACAACCCACGGTGCATCGGTTAACCGTAGACCTGTGTTATGTACCTGCATGTTTATGGGATATTGTCACTTAAGAACTGAAGGAGCGAGGCTGCAAGGCTGGATGGCTTCGGAAAGAGGATTAAGGGCGGAATTCTCTGTGGCGAAGCGCAGGGGTGGGAATGAAGCACTGATGCGGGGAGATAGACAGAGGATGGAGAGTGAGAGGGAAGATGTGTAGAGAGGGATGAAGTGTTGACAGATAGGCAGAACTATTTTTTTGGCTTCAAAGCTATTGATGAGGAAAGAGGCACAGCCAAACTTCCTCGCACAAAAGCTGCTGGCCGCAGCGTTTACTGCTGCTCTGCAATATGTGCACAGTTAAAAATATATGACTACTGTGAAAAGAGAAAATAAAGCTGAAAATAAAGCAGATATAGCTTTTTTCCCCCTCTCTTTTCTTCATCATGAGGATACACAGTGTAAGTCCTGGGTGGTAACTAACTAAATAAATAAATAAATAAAGCTCTTTACACTATATGGTTGTATGCTGTATGTTATAATTGTATTCTTTTACAGAATTTATGTTTTTTATGAATTTATGAATTTATGTTGAAAAATGTTTTTTATGGAAAACCCAAACTGTATTTGTCAGTGGCAGTTGTAAGAAAACTAAACTAAACTAATAAAATAAAATAAAATAAAATAAAATAAAATAAAAATACTGTGTATTTATTTAACAAAACAAATAAAGGTGTCAGGTGAATTTATTTTAATATTTGTCATGAAGTTTATAGGTTCGTTTTAACAAAACAAAAAAACAAAACAAAAAAAACTGTGTACACTGTATTTATTGAAAATTTATCTCATGAAGTTTTATTTATAAGTTCATTTTTACAAAAATAAAATAAATGTGTCTGGTGAATTTACTGAAATATTTGTGATAAGGTTTTATGTATAGGTTCAATCAATCATTATTGGTCTACTTCTTTAATTAATGCAAACATTAGGAACAATGAAAATAAATTCAAGTCACGAACATTTGAAAATAACATTTACATACAGTTACAACTGGATCAAGCCAAAGTATCATAATGACGTGTATATCCTAAACATAAGCTTATTATTGAAAAAACAACAACAAAAAAACACTTGACAGGCTTACCCACAATGCAATTCGTTTAGCCTTATCAGCATTAGAAATTAGCAAACCTCATCAACTTCACTGTCTGATTATTTACGGAGAGTAATTAATCATATGCTAATATATTGACTTTGCTTGGAGAAAAATAAATTGTGAGCTAAGCTGGACCTGATTAAAACCTGCCAGACACTTCATGGAGACGGAAACACTAAGGAGCAGAACGTCTCAAGTGTTCATTGTACCAAAGCACTTCATCTTCAGCTGTCATTAGACCGATACCTGCACGTTTCTTTCATGAAAATAGTCTGTATAATTGTTGCATTTGTTATTTTCGTACTGCTGCCATAAAAATGAAGTTCAAATAAACTCACTTCAGATTTAAGAAATGTAACAACTAACCTAATTCTGCACCAATATTCCAATATTTAAATACAAATGTAGCTATAATTGAAAGAGGAAAGCAAAGTTTGTGGCGAAAAAAAAAAAAAAGGAAATACAGTATTTCAGTCAAAATGAGATGTGCACAGGTGTGCTCTTCTCATGAGCTATTAGATCCTCTTCTGTCTGTCTTCAGTATCCATGAGCCTGGAGACATCATACAAGTTCTGCCGCTGCAGCTGTCTTGTTGAGCACATGTACAACACAGCTGCACCATCTTGTGTGAGTGCACGCGCCTCTTCATCTGCTCTTCTTCTCCAGTCATTCCCATCAGATTCAGGTGGCAGGCGATGCTGCGTCTAGTTCTGATGTTCAGAAATAGAGTCAGAATCCAAGGGGAAGAGCGCATCCGTCAGGGTCCATCAGAGAAGACTCTCTCATTGCTTTAAACATCCCTTCCCTTCCATTTCCTTTCATTGCCAGGCTGTATGTGACATGAAAATAGCAGGAAAATCCAGAGATCTACGCTCGGGCTGAAGATTGATATTTGGTCATCTATGGTGTCATGCAGGGCCGCACGTTAGTATGCGATGGGAGGAATCAGCAATTCTGCGCTCTCATCAAGTGGATGCTGGAGGGAGTGTGATTATGAAAGAGAGTGAGGCGAGATCACTAAGAGTGTGGATGTGAGGGTCATTTCAGGGGAAATTGAGGCTTAGAAGAGAACCACAAAAAGTCTGTGAGATGTTACAGAAGTAAGTTTTTAGTAGGGTTACCTCAGTTAAAATATATATATAAAAAAAAAAAATCTGAAACGTCTTAAGTATTTTGGTGCTCATGGCTATTTGTTAAAATATACTGTATATAAAAAAAAAATCTGAAAAGTCTTAAGTATTTTGGTGCTCATGGCTATTTATTAAAAACACATATCAAGCTAAACATTTCACAGAAAGTTATTTTCTTTTTTTTTTACAATTATTTATTATTATAGAGTCCCAAATAATTGGAATATATATATATATAGTGGCGTTCCATGCGAATGCTCCGCATACCCAGGCCATTTGAGAGAATAAGTTCACAGGATAATTCATATAAACATGATTATAAGTTGATCCCTTGTCATTTGAAATGTAACGTAAAGCTTAAAGAGTTAGGAATAAGTACGTGAAATGATTTTTTTGCCAAACGGCAGTAATTTTCTGTAAATCTACGTCAGTTATGGTTGCTTCCAGCGAGCGGATTCTCCGCAGCTTTCTCGCCTCCGCTCTGTTGCTATGACTCGTCAGGATTATAGCGCGTTCTCCGTGATTTGCTGGTCTGCCGCAGATTTAATGCACGAGGTAAGCTGTTCGATTGCCGAAAATTACATTGTGTTTGATGCAAAAACCAACTCGACTAAATCAAAAGAAAAAAAACACTAACTGTATATTTTTATTTTCTCAAGCAAAGCAAATTTTAAAAGTCCACTAAATAACTTACATTTTTGGTCATAGACAGCGTATGTTGAAGATATATGTCAACATTATTGCCTAAGCGGTAAATTAAAAAAAATGTTTATAAAAACGTGGGCTATATAAAATTTTAATAATAACAAACATCATATTGTT
>NW_015664019.1:1135597-1137652 GCF_001515625.1 Sinocyclocheilus rhinocerous | reverse complement strand
GTGGTCTTATATATATATATATATATATATATATACACATATTCACCTTCGAATGACCCCAAACTGCTGAACAGTAGAATATACATACATTTCAATCATTTACACTTAATATATATTGAATTTTCTGAATTTATTAAGTCCAGGACTAAATCATGGTACACACTGTTAAACTGACATGAAATCGGTGCTGCTATATTTCCTGTATATCGACTGTAACTGGGGAAACAAAGTCCTGGGTCATTTTGGATTGGATACCTTCAGCATGTATTACCCAATATTAACCTTGTGACCTCATATAAAACTTCTGCACATTGAAGTTAAATTAAATTAATAAAAATCGAAATTAATCTCCAGAGGACAAAAATAATGAACAGATTTTTCGGTATGAAGGAAAAAGCGTAAAATAGGGACCAATTAGCGCTCATCTAAAGCACAGACGTATGAAAAGACATAAATAGAAGGAATTTGATCATGAAAACTTATTTGACAGTCATTTTGAATGCCGTACCTTTACATAATGTAGTGAATTTATTATCATCATCAGAAGATCCACTCTGCTTAATTATTTCCTGTCAGACCCGACGACAACATCGTGCATCACAATGTGAGATAAACCGAAGCATTTTCATCTCAGCATTCATAAAGCAGAGTTTTATGGCATAATTTGTTGACATGCACTTGTACTGCACTTAAAGTCCATTTATGTTTGCATTTCGTGTCGGTCTATGCGACTGGACGATCTTGGTTCTGTGCCAGAGCTCTGAACTTTAAAAGGGTTTTTTCTTACACTTTTTTTATCAAGATAATGCTTCTTTTGAGTGACTGCCATCTACATTGATGCAATCAATAAAGATAATGTATCCTTGAGTATCAGAGCTCACTAAATCAGACCGAGCTTCCATTCAAATGCAGTCTGTCAGATATGATAGCCGCTGTTATATAAGTTAGCAATACAAAATCACTGTTCTCGAACAACCTGATCCAGCACTGTAATTATATTGCACTGCCCTATTAGTGACCCAGCCATTTTTCAACAGGATTGAGATATTGAATAGTCTGACCAGAAAGATTGTGCTCTGCATATTAGAAAACACGCTTGACTATCCCGTGAACCCATTTAAAACACGCAACCCATGATAAAGATGCACAGGCAGACTCGCTGCACCCAAAATACCTCCCTTCTCTTTTGCCATTTTTGAATCCATTGGCTTCCATGCCGCGACAGCAAATTTCTCCGCTCTGTGAAATTCCTCTGATGGAGCTGTACTAGGTGCCATTTCGCTAAGACTCAGATGTGACCGGCGCATAGCAGGTCTCTCATTATTTCTCAATGACCACGGTAAAACACAAGGTCAGAACTCAGCAGATCTTGCTCCTAGCTGGCTTAGTATTCCATTTAGATGCAATTTTCAATTCCCTGCTCTAGATTACTGTGCGGATGTCGACCATTCATATCTCATCTGTCCAACTCTCATCCCTTTTACTTTCACCGCACAGGTCCAACAAGTATTTGACGGAGTACAAAGAGTGCGATTCATGCTGTGTTCCAAAACCTAGTCAGCTGCCTACAAAGACAGCATTTACTGCACATTCTCATATACCTTACAAAATACCTCGTTTTAACCAATGGCAGCATCCTAGGTGTACTTAGTGGAGAAGGCAACATTCCACCAAAGTCAAGTAAAGTCTGTTCACTCGGTGGCCATATTTGTACCTCCAGGCAGCTATTTTGGGCATCTAAGACTATGTCCTAACTACTTGAATGGGGAAATCATGGAAGCTCAAAAATGGCTTGCCACACTTACATTTAAAAAACATATTTCAAGCAACACAATCTAACATGAAATGCACCATAAATGTTTTTCCATATGCTCAAATAGCATTAGATAGGCTTATATCTCAGCCAATGATTATGTGCAGTCCTTAGCGTGCATCTCAGAGGACGGACTGTTTCTATGGCAAATGGAGCAGTGATGCAATGACTTTATCAATTTGCAATTGGCTCTTTTATTTAGAAGGCGAGACTCATTCCACCATATTGCGCATTGCACTTGC
>NW_015664019.1:1128180-1134779 GCF_001515625.1 Sinocyclocheilus rhinocerous | reverse complement strand
TGCACATTGAAGTTAAATTAAATTATTAAAAATCAAAATTAATCTCCAGAGGACAAAAATAATGAACAGATTTTTCGGTATGAAGGAAAAAGCGTAAAATAGGGACCAATTAGCGCTCATCTAAAGCACAGACGTATGAAAAGACATAAATAGAAGGAATTTGATCATGAAAACTTATTTGACAGTCATTTTGAATGCCGTACCTTTACATAATGTAGTGAATTTATTATCATCATCAGAAGATCCACTCTGCTTAATTATTTCCTGTCAGACCCGACGACAACATCGTGCATCACAATGTGAGATAAACCGAAGCATTTTCATCTCAGCATTCATAAAGCAGAGTTTTATGGCATAATTTGTTGACATGCACTTGTACTGCACTTAAAGTCCATTTATGTTTGCATTTCGTGTCGGTCTATGCGACTGGACGATCTTGGTTCTGTGCCAGAGCTCTGAACTTTAAAAGGGTTTTTTCTTACACTTTTTTTATCAAGATAATGCTTCTTTTGAGTGACTGCCATCTACATTGATGCAATCAATAAAGATAATGTATCCTTGAGTATCAGAGCTCACTAAATCAGACCGAGCTTCCATTCAAATGCAGTCTGTCAGATATGATAGCCGCTGTTATATAAGTTAGCAATACAAAATCACTGTTCTCGAACAACCTGATCCAGCACTGTAATTATATTGCACTGCCCTATTAGTGACCCAGCCATTTTTCACCAGGATTGAGATATTGAATAGTCTGACCAGAAAGATTGTGCTCTGCATATTAGAAAACACGCTTGACTATCCCGTGAACCCATTTAAAACACGCAACCCATGATAAAGATGCACAGGCAGACTCGCTGCACCCAAAATACCTCCCTTCTCTTTTGCCCTTTTTGAATCCATTGGCTTCCATGCCGCGACAGCAAATTTCTCCGCTCTGTGAAATTCCTCTGATGGAGCTGTACTAGGTGCCATTTCGCTAAGACTCAGATGTGACCGGCGCATAGCAGGTCTCTCATTATTTCTCAATGACCACGGTAAAACACAAGGTCAGAACTCAGCAGATCTTGCTCCTAGCTGGCTTAGTATTCCATTTAGATGCAATTTTCAATTCCCTGCTCTAGATTACTGTGCGGATGTCGACCATTCATATCTCATCTGTCCAACTCTCATCCCTTTTACTTTCACCGCACAGGTCCAACAAGTATTTGACGGAGTACAAAGAGTGCGATTCATGCTGTGTTCCAAAACCTAGTCAGCTGCCTACAAAGACAGCATTTACTGCACATTCTCATATACCTTACAAAATACCTCGTTTTAACCAATGGCAGCATCCTAGGTGTACTTAGTGGAGAAGGCAACATTCCACCAAAGTCAAGTAAAGTTTGTTCACTCGGTGGCCATATTTGTACCTCCAGGCAGCTATTTTGGGCATCTAAGACTATGTCCTAACTACTTGAATGGGGAAATCATGGAAGCTCAAAAATGGCTTGCCACACTTACATTTAAAAAACATATTTCAAGCAACACAATCTAACATGAAATGCACCATAAATGTTTTTCCATATGCTCAAATAGCATTAGATAGGCTTATATCTCAGCCAATGATTATGTGCAGTCCTTAGCGTGCATCTCAGAGGACGGACTGTTTCTATGGCAAATGGAGCAGTGATGCAATGACTTTATCAATTTGCAATTGGCTCTTTTATTTAGAAGGCGAGACTCATTCCACCATATTGCGCATTGCACTTGCTCCTATTCATAAGTAATATGAGTGCACCGTCGTTGTATATCTAAAATCTTTGACAAGACTCTACTGCCAGAGTTGAGCAGTAAACCCTATAAAGTATCTCTATTTTGTAGGCCAGAACCTGTAAATGAGTAAGCATTTTAGGACTTCCAGTTCCACTGTGGTTTCTGACAAATGTCTATATGGGAATACAAAGGTTTTTGGGGACTCATCTACTAAGTAAACTCATCTACTCAATAGTCTGCTTTCACAGCCTCAATGTGTTTATGATCACACTCGTGCAAACTATCCTAACTCTTTTAAATAAAGACTCAAAGAGTTGTTGAAAGCTTAGTGATGGTGGCGTTGAAGTCATGCAACCATATTGTAGTTTGTTTACAGCTTTTGTATTTACTTCTGGAAATTGTATCTACAGTAGGCTTCAAAATTCATAAAAGTTCTGTTCATTTGTCATTATATTATCAAGATGAACAAAATCTGTAACAAACATAAACATTTGTTGTTTCAAAAGCCAACAGAAGTTTCCTACTGGGTTTTTGTCAAGGATGATCATAAATTCCAGGTTGTGCTAAAATGTTATAGTTTTATGTAGCAAATGAGAATCACTAAAATTATAGAATACATCTTGAACAAAGGTTTTGTTAATGACTTTCAATTTTGTTCAAAGTAATTCAATCAGCAGTTTAATATAAATAATATGTAAAGTTATCGTATTTGGGGTATAAAGTTTCCCCGCTGTTAGAGCTAAAGCAACAATATTTAGCATGATAAAAATAGCTGTTTGACTTTTGTTGACATGACATATATAGATTCAGCTTATTAAAATTATTTATGAACTTAGATATGATCGCCATACTTATAATAAAACAATTTTATTTAAAAAAAATGATATTCATCATTTCGTAAAATAAAATATATTAATCGAAAAAAGCTATAAAACATCTTGGAAATGGAAAGAAGTGCTTTTGAAACCGTTTGCGTTCATTCTACAGAACATTAACATGGAAAGAAGAAGAAGAATAGAAACGGTCAAAGGAAGAGTACATCAATAGCTATAAATGCCTATGCCTATGGCAACGGGAACGAGTTGAGATGGTGAAGGTTGCATAAATAGTGTTTAATGTGATGCATTAAAAGTATTTATGTATAAACAGATGGCATGTGTACATCCCAGGAGATTCCACTGAGGTAGTTATGCAGGCCCTAAAATGAATGCACTGTCAGTGAAAAATTAAGTCAAGCCCCTGAAACCATAACAACGAAGAAGATGGATTTCAAGAGGGGGACCTTGAGTGTATTGCAAACACATCAGCACAACACCTGCGGCCTAAAGTGAGGAAACTCTTTAGCATGTATGGGAATTTGGTGCATGCATATACTGTAAACATTTTGGATAATATGTCCTTGATGAAAAGTAGATACGTTCAAATGCAGTATAACCTGTAACGCAAGTGTACGAGTAACACAGGGAACTAAATTTAGACAAGTGGTAAACCCAGCTATGATGGCTTTATTTAAAATCTAAATCGGAATCTTTACCTAAAGACATGCTCATGAACACAATGACTCATAATCCGACTCGCTCTAACACTAAAGCTTCTCATATAGCCACTAATGACACTAAATCAAATAAACTAGCCCAAAGCCTAACGGGTAATTATCAAGTACGCCACATGTGCTCACTTTTACTTTTTAGAATGCCGGTTGGAGTTGAATGTTAATTGCAAGCGACCTCAAAACAGCTGTCTAAAATGACATCACCACTGTAATAAAGATGTGAGATCTTAATGTATTAACATAGTAACACTGACTTACACCACACACAACCTTGTGTAAATGTGTCAAGCATGCAACAGCTCAGATCAGATCAGTTGCTACTACATTTGCATTTTCAGAAGGAAATACAAAAAACAATTTCTCACTCAGAAATTGCAGGCAATTTTCATATTCATAGTCATTTACCCTTGTCATGACACTCAACTCTCAAGAATCAACAATGTAATATACGTTATGATCATAGTAGCTATAGAAAGGCCAATCACAAATTATTATGAAAACGGACCAGTGGTTCTCAACCAAGGGACCAGGCCCCGCTAGGGGGCCTCAGTAAACTTCTAAGCGGGCCTATACTAATTAATGATTATTAATATATTATAATACTAACTTTAATCTAAAGTCAAATGCTAAAAACACGTAAAATCAAGAGATACATAGAAATATTTTTTTCCTCCTCTCAGTAACAATTGTTCATTTGACATGTTATTTGGGGGACGCCATCTCGCATATTCATCTCTCTGTGTCTCTGATTCTTTGTCTTGGCATTTCTCTCGCTCTCTCTTTCTAGTACAAAAACACACAGACACACACCCAACCTCCTGCCAGTCCTTTCTGCATCTCCCCAGCCTCTCTATAAAAGGAGCCTTTTTAAGGGGTCTGTGTCAGGGAGAATAGGCCCAGGAAGCTTGCCAGAGGCTTACCAATGGAGACAGAGCACTTTAATGCTGCTACTTTACGCTGAAATCAGCACAAACAGAATGGAGGGAAAGGTGGAGACAAAGAGAGAAACAAGGAGAGAGACTGTGAAACTCAGGAAGACAGGCAGACGGTGAGGTGAAGTCTGATGAGCACTACACAAACTATAAATCTGTCTAGTAAGAAAAAAAAATAAAATAGTGAAACAGTTATTTTCAATTGTAATAATATTTTAAGTTTAAATTATTGTTATAATAAGTAAAAAATATATATATTATGCAAAAAATGAAGATGATTTGATGAAAATGATTTAATGGCTGTTTGGATGTATGACATTTCAAATCTACCAATCAATGAGCTGTAAATGTCATGTGATTAATCACTCTGGAGCCAGAAAATGACATCATAACAATGCTGACTGGCTGATGCCACCAAAAAAAAAAAAAAAAACATGCATAGTTCTCAAAGTCTTAAGCAGCAAGGCAGTGATTTGATATGTGCCCATGCCCAAGGGAGCAGTCCGTATTCTTCATGTATTATTAAACAAACAAAAAGAAAAAAGTAATGTATGTTTAAGCAGTTTCTGAACCTGAAGCTGTTTACACTGAATGCAAATATACTACTACTGAAAATAATGATGTTGTGTGTTAAAATATTTGTATATATGAGTAGTTAAATATTTATTGGACATGTAAGGGAGAGCGGGGCACAAAGTAACACTTTTTGTCTTTCTCAAATTGTGTAAATCCACATGGGGTCTTCTCTATATAATGTTGATATGGTAACTAGTAAATGCTGTAAATTTGGTTATGCTAGCATGTGTGGAAATATTTAAACCACGTGTGTTACAACCCCGCGTTACTTTGTGCCCCGCGCTCCCCTATTCTTCTTTGTTTGCTTTCTGCAACACATACTGCTATACATTCATTATACATAACATAACATAACATAACATACATAACATAACATAACATAACATAACATAACATAACATAACATAGTATAGTATAATATAATATCATATAATATCATATAATATAGATTTGGTAGTTTTCTAATAACTTCTTTTAAATATATCTTCAAAAAAATAGTTTTTATTTTTTGTAAAGTATTATATAATCAGCTATAGGTTGTGATTTTATGAGCCAACTAAAACTGACTTACACGTCCAATTTACAAGAGGATGCATAAAAAGCAGTGACACAAAAGGGCTGTGGCACTTAATAAAGCTTTATGGGTTGTGCTGTATACATGCGTAAGTGGTGAAATTGGAGGTGTTCGCCTCTGTGCCTGCAAACAAAAAAACATAAGCCACAAACAAGGCTGACTAGGCTTGTTCTAAAACTCCTATGTAAATGAGGCTGGCAGGTTTTGTAGAGGTTATGCCAGAGTTGGCCTTTTTGTTGACTCTCTAATATCAGTCTTGGTCTGAGAAGAGGAAGCTGGTTATGAGCACTGCAAAAGGCCAGTGCTTCCGGTACAAGCCTTCTCCAAGGTGCTTTTAATAAGTCTCTCTCTCTCTCTCTCTCTCTCTCTCTCAGGAGCTGAACTGCTAAATATATTCCAAGCCACACAAGGTTCTGTGATGAATAAAACATTGCATCATTGAAACTTAGACTTTTGCACGACAATTACCAAATGCATCTAGACATTGCAAATGTTTCTTGCTAGATCAAAGAATTTAGACATTTTGCTTCAATTAAAATGCAGGCAAGGAAAACACTGTTCTTTGGGTCACCGCTTATCTTGTGCCTTCAAAATTTTCTTGAATGTTATTTAACATATTTAAGGATGATGGCTATTGCTTATACAATATCATAAAACACGGATTTTAACTTACTTTTATGGTTTAAACTAATAACCATAGTCTCTGTATAAATGCATATTTAGGTTTTCACATCCATATTACTAAAAGCAACCCAGGCATATTGGAAAATAACATACCTGTGGGAAAATTTCTGCAAAATGATATTACATTGCTTCTTGCATGTTTCAATACACTTTCAAAATAAAATGTCCAGTGAGTGTCTTTTTGAGGGAATGACATAATTTTCTCGTAGCAACAAGGACCTTCCCTCGCTTCTCAGTCAACGTAGAAACAGAAGAACGTGAATCTGGCAAGTTTGGAAATTAAATGTCTGGTGAGTGACATTATAAATGCTCTATTACATTTGAAAATAATGTACAACCAAAACTAAACCCTACTCGAAACCTAACTGAGTAAACAAACGTGAGATAAAACACATTTACTGAAGCAACCATGCCATTATAGTTTGCTTCTACAAGTCTTTGAGATCTTTTTTGTGACTTGTGTTTTTTTAGAGTGCTCTTCATTGCAAGTGCAATGGGTTTTTTTTTTTTGTAGATTTATTTATTTTAT
>NW_015664019.1:1123038-1128038 GCF_001515625.1 Sinocyclocheilus rhinocerous | reverse complement strand
ATTGTTTTTTTTTTTTTGTAGATTTATTTATTTTATTTTTTTTCCCCCCTTTATTATGATAGGACAGTGTAGAGGAGACAGGAAGCGAAGTGGGGGAGAGAGAGGGGGGTGGGATCAGGAGAGGTCCTCGAGCCGGGATTCGAACTCGGGACGCTGTCATATGTCGGTGCACTGCCCACTAGGCTTTCGGTGCCGACCGCAAGTGCAGTGTTGTACCAGGTGAGCTACCGAGCAAGTTTACTCTGTCAGAAAAGCCATACATATGGAGCTGGTAATGTGATGCAAATGTCAGAATGTATTAGTTCACAAATCATGCACTATGGTAAAAGTGTTTGGAGGTCATACATAGTATTTTGCAAGGAATCACGTAAAAATAGGTCTTTATTGAGCGATATTCTGCCCCTGTAATCATAATTTTTATGAAAAGGAATAAAATGCAATGGTGTTTTACTTGCATTAGTGTTCATTTCAGCTGAAAACTGCAGTGATTAATATATGTATGTTTTTGGAGTTTAGCAGAAATGTTGGTAGAGGCATGTTTATATAATGAGCTTAGAGAAGTGTAAGAGTATAACAGCTTTCATTTACCATCCTTATTGAAGGAGCCTAAGGAGTGAATACATGATCATGGTCATAACTAATGCATGGTCGCACACTTCTAGTGTTGTTCCTGTGCAAACCACACAAAAAAAGAAGGATACACGCTCAAAAAACTCACGTGGAATAAAGCCGAAGATTTTCTGAATCAGAGCTAAATGAATGAGCAGTGCTCCAGCTCTGCATGTCCATTGATTTTCAGTATGGAACTGAAGCTGAGAGAAATCTTGTGAACGCTAACATGCAGCCCTGATTAATCTGCGAGACGAGGACTGCATGCTAGAACAGGACTGAGAACTGAAGTCCACAGTGGCACCCAATGGAACAGAAGAAATAATGACTGATTCCAAACATTCAGAAGCCCACAGAGGCCATGCAATATTATTTCTCTGACTTGGTTTCTTGACAAAACAAATTATACTGAGTTTTTCCTCTAATTTTCTCACCGAAACAAAACAGAAATATGCAACAAGACAGAAAATGCAAAAGACTCTAGTCTAGATAACCAATTTTTTTAGGAACTACCATTTTGCCCTAAAATAAAATAAAATGAAATAACAAAATATTAAAACTATTTTAAGACCCCCTGTGGTGCAAATCAAGTTTTATCATTATTATTTACATGTCTGTCTGGTGTTTTTAATATGCTTAAATACAGGGGTGGATTTAGTGAATTGGGGGCCCCAGGCAAAATATAGGAATGGGGCCCTATATATTTGCACAAATTTTCCTAGATCAACTTTGAGGTTCCTTTTTTGTTGTGATGCTTGCTGCTGCACAATGGTGTCCCATAGTTGTGTCCAATGTTTCTACATTGTTCATGTACATGTTATAATGGCTTTCTTTCATGTTGTAGACCACGAAATAGCAACTGATTTACAGTTGAGATACAGGTTTTCACAAAAACAAAATAAATTATAAAATGATAAACCTCACAATTGAGCGTTTAAACCAGGGGTGAGTCAGAAGTATAAATGATCATATTAATTTAAAATGGGGTTATGTGGGTGGATTTTCGCATTGATCTGAACAAAAATTACAGACTGGATTATTGAAAATGAACATTCATTCTCTGCCAGTAGGAGGCCTTTCTTTCATGTTGTAGACCACAAAATAGCAATTGATTTACAGTTTTCACAAAAACTAAATAAATTATAAAATTATAAACCTCACAAGTGAGCGTTTAAACCAGGGGTGAGTCAGACGTATAAATTATTATATTAATTTAAAACGGGGTTATGTGGGCGGATTTCCGCATTGGTCTGAACAAAAACTACAGACTGGATTATTGAAAATGAACATTCATTCTCGGCCAGTAGGAGGCGCTTTTGGAACATCAGAAATATAATGTGAATAATAAAAGTGTGAAAAAATATAGCCTATATTGACGAGGAAAGTCCACTGATGAGTTACCAGCATTAGCCTGTGTGCAAAGGCTGTCTAATTCTAAACTTTAAAATACATTTAGTTTTAGTGATTTTAACTACAAATTTAAATAAAATGAAAAAAAATAAAAATAAAATAATGCTTTTGGGGGCCCAAGGCGGTCGCCTACCTTTGCCTAATGGGTAAGTCCGCCCCTGCTTAAATACAAACCTATGCAAATTTATCAGTCCGCACCATTGCTGAGCATTTTCTCTTTAAAACTGCAGTGTACCAAACACAGTCTCAAAAAATGCGTTTTGAAACAACCCCTGTTTCTTACTGTTTCAGTACTGTCAACTTGCGAGGGGATTTTCATATCATTAGCAAATGTTCAAAGTGTTTCTACATAAGAAAGTTGATTTTTAGAAGGTAGCTGTCTGAGATGACAAATGGGAACATGGTTTGTGCAACATTAGCAACATAATATTAGCTGTTTGATAAATGTCAAGCCAAAGGCCGATGATATCAATAATCGATATGTGTCCGATGATGTAGAGAGTGATAAATAAATAGTTTAGAGTTTGTTTAGCGATGTTTGATCTGCAAATAGCTACTTGTGTTCTTGATTCACTTTGAGCTTTGCTAATTTTCTTTTAGAGTAGGATGAGCTTCTGATCATCTTGCCCAAACACTGCTAATCAGTAAACGACTTATCTAAAAACACTTCATTTGCATGCTAGCAATATACTTCTTTATCGAACTGTGCTATTTCTGCCTAGCACTTTCTGTGGACTTTGTCATCACAAAAAGAGCTCACACTTGTGACCATTAGTGAGTTTCAAGCCCGTAATCAAAAACTTCAGAATAAAAGGATCCTCTAGTTAGCATAATTGTTGCATAATTCCCCTCATAAAATAATCCCTTTAAAGCAAGTGGTCTTGTAAAGACTGCGTGCTGTAAGACAGAAGCGTTCTGACTCACGTACAGCAGCTGGCAAGGGCAACATCAGAGGAACAGAACAGCTGATGCTCCCCCTATTAACTTTCAACTTATGGATATGGTGGCACCTCTCCAAAGATATCCTGAACCCAGGAGCCATGATTGCCAAGGTCATAACTGATGAAAGCATGATGAGAAGGCAGTTTATATTTGAACTCTCCCCCTGTTTTTTTTTTTCTTTCTTTTTTTTTTGTGATCAATATTTCTTCTCACTCCCTTTTTTAATGCACGGTGGGAGATGTGAGATTTTAATTACAACCTGAACTGGTGGGTTAATTGAACATAACAGGAGCCCAATTTCGTGTTACAGCAAATCAAGATGTTACTTATGCAAATTGGGAGCTGTCCCTCAGGGGGCTGGGGACACCTCTTTAGATGCCAATGTCACACTCCATGCTTAAAGCGCACACTGTGCTCCGAGTATAGCGTCTAGCAGGAAGAAAGAGCCTTTTATGGAGATTATCGCTTCTAAATGGATGTTCCTGGGGTGTGTCTGCCAGACTTATTTTCTCATTTCTGTCTATCAAGACATTGCCCTTACTGAAAAGTGATCTTATTTTCCATATAAAATGACTGAACAGGTAGAGGACAAAGAGGATATGAATTTACTGAAAGCAAGTGATTATAGTTATGCAGCATATATGGTATAAGCATTCCTTTTTAACTAACTAACTAACTAACTAAAAAAAAAAAAAAAACTAATACTAATACGATAATAAAAAATTAAAAAAATTAAGTAAAGTAAAATTAAATTAAATACAAATCCATTTCAGAGAAAATGCCTAAATACTGAGATTAAATATAATCAAAAAGCTACATATAAATCACTAATTGTCAAGTGACCCAAACTTGCAAATCAATCTTCTAAGCCTGGATTACAAAATCATTATTCCCACTTTGACACCTGCACTGAAGAACCCGGGAGTTGAACTTAGTTAAGGGGAGCTGTCAAACCAGACCGCAGGAACAGAGCTTGGTTGGTGGGATGAAATGTGGGCAGTCTGGTTTCCACATGAACGCACATCTGGAGATTGTCCAGTTCTGGGCATTGTTAGTGAAACTTACAACTGATCTAAGACCGGCTCCTTGTGTGCAGCTGAGCTGAGCGTATGAAGAAGTTACAGAAATGATCTCAGATCTGTTTGATACTTCTGTCAGCAGTAAGCTCCAGCCACCAGCTGTTTCCGGGTGCTTCAAGAGGAAATGAGAGGAGAGACATCTGTGAGACCGACTAAAGGTTGTCTACCTGTGGAGTTGCACAACTCTACGTTAGCATAATGCCTGAAATAGTCCATTCCTCACATGAGAAGGGATTTTAGGCAAGACTAACTGAATAAGAGCTCTTCTTCCTGCCTTGGCAATAGCATGAATAAAAACTCACAAATACTAATACGATAATAAAAAATTAAAAAAATTAAGTAAAGTAAAATTAAATTAAATACAAATCCATTTCAGAGAAAATGCCTAAATACTGAGATTAAATATAATCAAAAAGCTACATATAAATCACTAATTGTCAAGTGACCCAAACTTGCAAATCAATCTTCTAAGCCTGGATTACAAAATCATTATAAAAATGGCATTTTAAAGCATATTCTTGGGTTCACTTTGGGATGAAAAAAACCACAAAAAAAAAAAAAAAAAAAAATCTGAAAAAATGTATCAACCTTATGTTGTAACAAATCCTCATTTTCTGAAATTGGGTTTAATATGCATTGCAAAGCATCAATTCAAAAAGAGAAGATTCATAAAAGAAACACGTGCCGATTCTGCTCATTATTAGGCTACAATATTAAATTAGGTTGACTATTTATCAAATAGATCAGGATATTGAAATGCTGGGATGCCATCTCTAACCTTCCACTTTAACAAAAAAACAAAAAACAACAACACTAAAAAGATATTCCTGCTTGATAATTTACTTTTTTAGTTCACAAAAGTCTGGAGTTGAATAGTACTGTTTATCACTACATTTTTAATTAAGTTATATCAGTTAGAATAATTACCATAATTAGTGTAAATTATAACGTGTTCCAGCT
>NW_015664019.1:1105946-1120438 GCF_001515625.1 Sinocyclocheilus rhinocerous | reverse complement strand
TATATTCACATTTCTGATTCATATACATAAAGCATTTTGTTTATACATTAAACACAGTAAAACATATTAGCATTAGGTATAACCAAATCTTAAATGTCACTTTTTTTTGCATTACAGTAATGAGAATTAAATGAGAACGAAATTTGTTTTGCATTTCAGTATTAAATTTATTGATTTATTTATTTTTATTTATTTAGTTAGTTAGTTTATCAGTATTATAAAATAAAATAACATCTTTAAAACTGTCCTAAATGGCATTTATTAATTGTATTTATTTATTTATTTTATTTTGTATTTATTTATTTTATTTTGCTGTTAACTATAATGTTCACCCACCAACCAGACAATTTTTTGTATTCTGTTGATGATCCATTTTATCAAACAGAAAACAAGATTATTTTGCTTACTCCATTGGCAGATTATTTTGCTTGTTTCAAGCAAAAAAACTCACTTAATTTTGATTTGTTTTTTTCTGAAAACAAGACAATAATTTTCACTTGTCTAGAAAATCCTTCTTGATTTAAGAATTTTTAGATATTGTGGCTGGAAACAAGACAAAAAAATCTAAGTAAGAAAAGCATATTTTGCAGTGTTCAGAGTATGCATTTATTTGTCATTTTAACTGTTTGGAAACTGAGTGTACATGTGGAAGTCCTTCAAAGATTTCTTATCCTGTTGAGCCCTCTATAGGACCAGCGACTAGTCGATGTCAAGCTTAAAGCGTCATGGCAGAGCATTGAAGTCGACTAGTCAACTAGTCTATTAGTCGGTGCAACCCCTAATACTGCTATATAGCAGTATGGTGATGCTACTATGAGTAAGTGTGAACTTGAAAAACAGAGTATCTGCCGCACACTTTTATAGCCACAGAGCTTATTTGATTTAGCTTCGCTGTTTACTTATTCATAGTAGCATTAACATATTGCTACTCTAGTAGTTTTTCATTTGTAGTAAATTATACGACAAAATCAATAAACATTCATTATTCAAGCCTTACTTTTCATGTCTGGTAGGTGGGCGGATCTCAGCGACTAGTCGATGTCAAGCTTAAAGCGTCATGGCAGAGCATTGAAGTCGACTAGTCAACTAGTCTATTAGTCGGTGCAACCCCTAATACTGCTATATAGCAGTATGGTGATGCTACTATGAGTAAGTAAAGAGTGAACTTGAGTCAAATAAATTCTAGATTCTAAATCATTTGTTTCTAATGCAAAGTAAAATGTTAAATTATAAATTTTTGGATTTAATTTCATCCATATTGTCAGCTGTCTTTACTTATTTGCAGATCCTTTTAACTCTGCAAATAGATTCAGACCATTCAGGTGCACAACAACCCCTGTTGCTCAAGATTCAAAAATGAACCCTTTCTGCAAAAACCACTAGATGGTTAGAAAAGACTGTCTTTGTCTCTCTGTAGAGACTAATTATTTTCTGTCTTCACTTTTTTCCAGGATGCATTTCCCTATATCTAACATGAGAGATGTACAGATGGGAGGGAGTCTGAGAACATGTTATTTCTCTGTCTTTTCAAGTCTTTCTCTCTCTTCTTATTGAATGACATTCTAATTCAGTCGCCACCTTTGGTTATTTATATGCTTTTATGCTTCGCTCTCTTTCGGCTGTCACATCCGCAAATGACAAAGGCGTCAGTCTCGCTGAATGTATTAAAAGTTGTGTTCCAGACACACGCTGTTAACGTTAACCTGGATTTTGTTTGTTTATTGTCAATTCTTAACAACTAACCTTGCGTTTGCAGAAATATTTTTCTACAGAATTACTACAGAATATCTTAACCCATATCCCAAATTGGCTTTTTTTTTGCATTGTTATATGAGTTTCATGGAAATTAGGCACATACCACCATGCCAAATTCTTAACAAAAATTTCCATTTATAATTTTTTAACGTAAGGGTTTTTTTTTTTTAATTCCCATTATTTTCTCATTACTGTTGTACAGTTTTTATGTATTACAGTAAAAATCAATCAATCACTCAATCAATAAGCAATATATATATATATATTGTTACGTGGCTGACGAGACGTGAGACTTGCGGATCCATTCGCAAAGCTTTATTGTGGAGAAGACAGAGACGTGGTCATAAAGCAGGCATGGGTCAGATAATGGCAGACAGGTATATGGTGGGCAAAACACAAGAATAGTCCTAGGGCTAGCGCAGGTCGACGATCTCTCTCTTTAATGAGTGAGTCATTGAGATTCAACCGATTCATTCAAACGACTGATTCATTCAGAAACAAAGAATTTGACTCTGTTAATGAGTGAATCACTAAATCATATTTTACCGATTCGTTCAAAAAGCTGATTCATTCAATAAGTAAACACCGTACATTGTTCAGAGACGCAAAACAGTGCTGTGATCTTTGTATGTAATTATTTTCGTTAGCAAAATTGAGCAAAAACAAGCAATATTAAAGTGGTCTTTGACCGCTTTAAGTAAAGTAGCATAAGAAAAATGGCGCTTATAATGAGACTTATAATACATTATGACTATGAGAAATATAATCCATTGTAAAAGTGGATGCAACGTGTTCATTGTGTTATAAATTATCATACTCTTAAAAGCTATAACCACAAATAAGTAAATATTATAATATATTAAAACTGTTCTTATGAATATTCATGAGTTGATATAACATATTATAAGGTTTTTTATAATGTATTATGCATTCATTATAATGCCTTAAGAATACCCTTATAATGTATTATAAATACGGGCTTCATAGAAAGTGTTACCTAATTTTCTTTTAAAGATGTTTAGATATTTTTTACTGGAAAACAAGACAAAATTAGGAAAATTCATTGGTTAAATTGAATGGCATGGTTTAATTAAATTTTTTAAAAAATACTTGGAAACAAGACTGAACATTTATGCTCTTGATCACAAATGCTATGCCACTGCATTACGTTTGAAGTATCTAAAATTAAGTTTCAAAACCTCCAAGGTGAAGTCTAGTTTCTGAGTGGGAGTGTATGTCAGACATCTGAGACAGAGACTAATTTGCCTCTTAAGTCTCGCACAACCTCTCCAGTCTCCATACTAATGATTGATAATGTTTTATTAATGCTGAGATATCCTCCACCGAGGATCTAAACAAATTGTAGCAATTTAGTCAATCCCATGCACAGAATCAATCATAGGCAGCTCTGAATGATCATGCATCACTGCCAACATCCCCACCTCACAGGCCTCGCGGAGCCTGCAGCTTTCTTTGTATAATACAAAACAAGCTCCTCCATCCTCACCTCACAAGCTCCTCATTTCACTCCGTACACAAACATCTCTCTCTTCACTGCAGCACTTACTGAAGTTTGCTGCCAGTGTTTCATATGGATGGTTTAATTTCATTTCATCTGATTCTGAAATGCCAGAGGAAATGATGTAGAGTTTGTTTCTAGTGGTAGTATTTTTAATATTGGTACAGCTAGAAGCACTTGCTTTGCATTGATTTATTATTATGATTATTATTATTATTAGTTTTATTATTATTATTATTATTATGATTATTATTATTATTAGTTTTATTATTATTATTAGTAGTAGTAGTAGTAGTAGTTTTATTTCATTTAATTATAATAACCCTGAAGTATACTGATTACTTGTTTCTGTTTGGTTAATTCTGTCAAACATTTTCTGTCAATCAATCAATCAATCAATCAATCAATAAAAGGTTTTTCACATAACTCCATCTTAATTTTATTTCCATTTACTGTATGTGGCTATTTATTTTGGCCTTGAAAACATGCAATCAGTTGATACAGGACTTTAAGTGGTTTGTTTTCTGATAAGAACTACATTATTTCCTACATAATAGTAATAGCATGCCACTCATATAATCAAATACAAAATAAACCAGATAAAACTGCTCTGGTAAAAGTGACTGTTTTAGATTGGGATGCATTTACAGAACTAAAGAGCACAACATCTGTGTTCCACCAAATCAGTGTTTGTCTGAATTATTACAATGTAAACATCTGCTAACAAGAACAGAAGTGACCGAAAGTAACTGTTTTCTCTTAAAACGTTTTAGCATGAATTTCTGGATAACATGTGAAGGGTTTTGTTCCTTGTGACAGAATTCAGTTCAATTATTTGGTCTGTGAAAACGCGGTACAAATGAATAGAGCATCAACTGTATTCTAGAGAAATTGTTTTTGGGAAGCTTTTGTCCTCATAACTCGCTTCTACTTTTAAAAGCGCGGTATTATTTCAACGCTAATGACAACGTGAATTTTATGCATTTGGTTTCCGAAAACACCAAGGCCTAATTTGATTCCAAATAGATGCTCGCATACAGCAGAGCTTAAGCCAAAACAACAAATAAAAAACAACACCTGCCATACCAATCAAAAAAACTTGCAAGATTCACAGGAGTCTGATCTTTATGCCGAATCTGACTTCAGGACAACGTACACAGCCACCGTAATTCATCCAACTAAAGCCTCTTGCTGAATAATTCTACTCCACATTTCTCATCTTTGACAAGCAGCTTAATGCAAATCTCCAATATCTCTGACTGTTCCATCTGAGGCCATTATGTTTGGAAGCTATGATATACGTGGAAAAGCATTGCTCTAACCAAGAGCCCTTTTTGAGGGTGGCACAATGGGTGGAAATTAATTCTCTTTCAGGAACAGGTCAAGAGAATAACACAAATATAAATATAAACCATTTGTAAGTCTTACCAAGGCTCTGTCATTCAATGATCTTGGTAGTATTCTTGAATGGTTGTACTTATAGTATATTGAGTTTCTTTTTTCTTTTCATTTTCTTATTCTAACATCAAAGCCTGTTCAGCTCTGCATGAAATACTTATAATGGGAAGAAGAAGAAAATAGAAAAGGACAATAACATGGAGTAAACATGAGGACAAAAACATGCTATTAACGGAAATAAATAATTAAACCTATCACACAAATGCAGATGTAATGTACAAAAGGCATCGCACTGAAAAGCACGATATGGTTTAAAATGTTTGGAAAAGTCCAATTATTCATGATCTGAACATTCCAATAATGAACAATGTCAGCAATGATTTAAAATGGTAGCCGAAATGAAATGAATTGAAATGAAATGAAATTTGGTTTTGCCAGAGAAAATTCTGTCATTATTTACTCACTCTAACATTGTTCCAAAATCTGTTTGTTTTCCTTTCTTTGATGGAAGACAAATGAATATAGTTTGTAGTCTAGGGTGCTCATTTCTATAAATGTCTCTAGGGTTGTCAAAAATTGCACAAAAGCACCATAAAAGTAGTCCATATGAGTCTTCAGAAGTCATTATATAGCTTTGCATGAGGAATAATGATGAGAGAATTTAAAATTATTGGTGAGCTAAAAATAAAAAATAAAAATAAAACAGGTCTGTATGGACAGAATTAATGGCAGATTTCTAAACTAATTGTAAGTCCTCTCAAAAAAAATATGCAACATTTTATTTTGTTAGTCCACTTTAGTCCTTCTACTATAACTATAAGTAACTATACGCCTACATGTCAGCTAGTCAATAATATATTAGTAGATTATCTGCTTAATATCTGCTGACACTTTATTTTGATGGTCACCCAACAGACATTTGTCTGATAAATTTGCATGTACGTCAACTTATTCTACTAAACCTAACAGTCTACTAATACTCTTAGTTGACATTTAGTTGCAAATGAATAAGAGTTAGCTGACATGTACTGTAGTTGAAAAGTTACTTACAGTCAGCAGAATGTCTTAAGTGGAGTATCAGAATAATGTGTAACCAAAAGCCCTTCTTTTTGTATCTTTCTATCTGTTTCACACTGCTGTATCTTAATTAACAGAACATGTTGAAATAAGTACTGGGTAAATATGGCAGCAGGTTAATTATGCTGTTTGCTGCTGTAAGCCGTGGATTTATAAAAGAAAAGAAAAACGCCTCTGCACAGCTATTGATAGTTTTGCTCAGCTTGAGACAGTAAAACAATCCAAAACGAGTTTACGCCAAAAGTCAGTTATCTTGATCACATCTGACAATTTTGATAAGACACATTTGTTACTCCATTACTCTAAATGTTTGGATGTGACTTTGAAGCATAATCACAGCTCTGCCAATTAACGGGAACGAGTGTGCTTGAGTGTGCTGTATTTAGGAAGCTCATTAATGTCAACTGGTTGTTAGCAAGTTATGACAGAGGATCCGCCTTCTCAAATCATTGCCACAATGCTGTACCTACAACGTCCCGAATCCCAGTGGGACCAAGAGCAGTTGCAGACTGTAATAATTCATGCAGGCCAAACAGGTTATAACATTTAATCCATATGATGACAACTCACCAGAATTTGCATGCATAAAAGGACGATGATATAAATTCATTTTTGTCATTACACATTAGATGTACTGTAGGGTTGTGACGGTGAGGAAGTTTTCCCACCGGTTAATCGACGAGTGACAACACCGGTAATACCAGTATCACCGTTGGGGGGGTGGGGGGTGTTAGTTCGTTTGAGTTTCCCCTCTTTTCTTCGCTTTCAAATGGCTTGTAAAAGTGCCGTGCGCATTTTACTTTCACTTTCAAAGTGACGCAATTCGGCGTCAAGCAATTGTTCATTTGAGTTTTCCCTCTTTTCCTCTGATTTCTTGGCTTTCAAATAGCTAGAAAAAGCGCCGTGCGCGTTTTACTTTCACTTTCAAATTAGCGGCAATTCGGTGTTGACTCAATTCAAGCAACAACAAGGTTAAACACAGAACGTTTATTAACAAAATGAATAAAAATACACCATATATGCCTAATAAAATAACAAATTACTTAGGCTACACAAAGTTTAAATAGGTATATAAAACTGAAAATCAGCAAACACTGTGGAACCAAATAAATAAGAAACATAGAACGTTTATTAGCCAGACGAAATAAGAAAGCTTGGAGGCACGGCATATAATCAGCAAACTAAAATAAATTAAATAAAATACACAAAGTTTAAATAGGTATATAAAACTGAAAATCAGCAAACACTGTGGAACCAAATAAATAAGAAACGAATGTTTAAAAAAAACTTCCAGTTAATATGCTTTTCAAAATCTAAAATATTGCCAAACAGGCGCCTTTGCATTTCCTTTCTAAACAATCTTCTGCCATCGTCTTGTCTTTCTCACCTCACTCTTGTCAGTCAGCTCGACTCACTCTCCTCACGTGATAAATAAAATCTGACTCCTGCTCCGTGGTGCACTGTCGTTCGCGCACGGTTTGGCATGCTGCATTGAGCGTTTAGTTTTTAAAAGTGTCTGTCCTCCAACTGAACTAGGCTAAATTATTTTTTTTACTATAAAAAATCAAAACGACGGTGGGGGACGGTGCCGCGGTAGGCAAATGACGTAACCGGTGTTGCGGCTTAACACCGGTATAACCGAAAACACCATCTATCGCAGCAAGCCTAATGTACTGTATGGTTGCCTAGTAACTAGCTGTTAATTTGCAATATTTAAAACATAAGCCCCGCTTCCCCATTTGAGACAAAAAATTCACACGAGAGTCTTTTCCTCATGGGGAACTAATTTGCCTCATAAGCTCCTCCATTAACCAAGTTGCCATCATTGTAAAAAGCTTTTATAAATTTGCAACATTTGAATTTTTTGAATGCAAAAAACAAAATATAAGACCAAAACTGCTCTGAACTTAAACAGGGGTTACTTTAAGAAAATGACTTGCTTGTGATAAGCGAAGGTTGTATTGTCATATCATGAACCAAAAAAAAAATGGAAAATATGGTTGAACAAAGTGCACTACACTTTTAGAGAAAGAAATATTTGCAGTTTTTGACTCGTACAGATGCAGTACAGATAGTATATGTCATAGCAATGGTTTGGGTGTTTTATCTTTTGAGTTTTGTACACATACAAGCTAAATCCTGCAATTGTTCAAGGATAAATAAAACATGCTGTATATATGAAAGCCAGCCATAAAAAAAAAAAATAAAAAAAAACACAAGCCCTATATTGGGAATATATTGTTTTAGTGAGACATCAGAAAATAAAGCGAAAGCAAAAACAGGAACTTTGGGTCGAGTTACGTACACAGTTGTCAACTGGAGCTACTTTTATTTTGGAGCACTAATGTCAATCGTCACTTAGAAATTAATGAAGTTACTGTATGTCATGTCGTATCTAATTGAGCTAAAACCACATTGTGACATCAGTTAAAACTGTTAATAAGTAACGTGTCCCCGAAAAACTATTCAAGATCAAGAGAGAAAACTGCTGTTATCTCCTAATGAGCACCAATGGCCCAGTTCCATTCCATTGCAGGCCTCATCCAAACGAGTGGAATTGATTAATAGAGAAACTCATTAATGAATGCGAGGATGAAACACTAATCTGCATACAGCGTCAGTAAGGCAAACGGGCTCGCTGGAGGTACACCTGCTCGCAATTTCCAGCTCCTCGGCAGAAGCTGTAAGCGCTCCCTGTGGGACCTTTGATTTCTGGATGGAGAGACAAACTTTATTTGGTGAATTATACAGGGCTGCGGAGGGAAGGCCTGTCCCCTAAGCAGATGGCTCTGTTTGCCGTAATCGGAGCACTAAATACTGGATAATACAAACTTTAATGAGTTTAATGTCAACTTCTCCCTCCCCTTCTTCTGGTTGCTTCTCCTTGCTGCAAGGGTGTTTTGGGCAAACAAATATTGTTGCGGTCAGAAGCCCTGGAGTCATTGTAATGTAATGGAGACATGAGACTGTGAAAGAATGATGAGATTACACTAGAATATCAATATTAGACAACGCAATTAGGCTATGTGAAAAAGTATATAAAAAAGTAATTTATTGAATTGATATTTGAAAATTCTATTAAATGTGTTAAATTCACAAGCTGGTAAAATGTGCATAATCAAAGCATTTAATACTGTTAAATCATACATTGCGTTAAAGATTCAGCAGGGGTTTTGGATGGAATCATTAATGCGAAATTCTGACTTCATAGGCTATTCAGCTATCTGATGAAGTTTTGCTAAAATAAATAATATTTGGTGTTATCTAGTTATTATATCTAAACACACACACACACACACACACACACACAACCATTCAATAGTTTTGTTTTGTTTTAATTAATACTTTTATTCAGTATGGGCACATTAATTATGATCAAATGTCACAGTAAGGGCTTATACATTTTACAAAAAATATACATATTTAAAAAAAAATTATGTTCTTTTGAACTATTTCAGCTTTGCCAGTTTTGCTAAAATAAATAATATTTGGTGTTATCTAGTTATTAAATCTAAACACACACACACACACACACACACACACACACAACCATTCAATAGTTTTGTTTTGTTTTGTTTTAATTAATGCTTTTATTCAGTATGGGCACATTAATTATGATCAAATGTCACAGTAAGGGCTTATACATTTTACAAAAAATATACATATTTAAAAAAAAAAAAGATGTTCTTTTGAACTATCTATTTCAGATTTGCCACTTTTGAAAATATATTATTATTATAATTTTTTTTTTTTTCAACTGCTTACACACAAAATCTTTATTTGTCACACAATTTCTGAAACCTGACACTCAAACACCAGAACCACACACCAAATCTGCAGAACCATACACTCATTCTCGGCCTTTGAATCGGTTTTCAATTTCATAAAACGCTTTTTGCAAAACACAACACACAATTCTCTATGTAACACACAAAAATCTAACAGGAATTAATATTATGGCAAAGGTGTTTGCAAATGTTTGCTTTTGATATGTGTTTGTGATATTTTGAATGCAGTGCTTCATTTTCCAAGAGATGCATTTTGCAGTTTGTGTGTGCAATCCTTGGATTTGTGTGTAAAGTTTTGGGGAAAAAAAGGCAAAGTTTTGAAAATGTGTGTAAGCAGTTGAAAACATCTGTAAAATATTACTGTATTTTGAGCAAAACGAATGCAGACTTTGTGAGCATAAGAGACTTCAGTTAAAATCTTACTTAAACCCAAATTTTATGTTAAATATATACAATTTGTCACAAAATTTAGAAGTTTTTTAGAGCTGAAAACCTTGTGGGTAGCAACTCATAGAACTGAGGATGAGTATGCAATATTTTACTTATTTAAACCATTCAGAATAGTAAATAATGATTAAATAACTATAACAATGATTTATTATAAGGCCTCAATTGTCATAAATACATATATATGATCACTTACATTTTCACAAGTATGTCATCAAGACTCCTATTCTGACTCAAGTGTTTGATGACCAATAAGAATCAAGCTTTGTTAAATGAAGAGACCTTCTACGTGCCGTGTTGGGTATGAAGGAGCAGTGAACACTGCATTGAAACGCAACTGAAGTGTTCCTCCACTCTCTCTATGAGCTGCGGAGGGAAAGATAAGGCATTCAGTGACAGCATGTTTCAACCTTAGGAAAGAATGGTCTCAGACTGGCTAACTGAATACGAATTTTCAACAAATGCTCATAAATCATTCGAGGTATGTTCCTAAGAGCCCACCCTTGTCTACCGTTTTGGAGATGGCAAATTTAGCTCTGTCTTTCAGTGTGGGTTCTCCAGGGCTCTGGATGGACGGATTTAAGAATAGTGGCAAAGGCTGGTGTTATTTAGGGTCTAATTTAGTTGGCTCAGAGCAAGAACAGGGACTTTGTGAACCTACAAGGTGCTATCAGTCAAAAATAACTTGAGTTTCCAACGGCCTGGCCGATAAAGAAAGTGAATAACAAAGTTTTGTTCAGTCATGATGATGCATAAGAAATTGATTAAATTAAAACTAAAATGTTCTCATTAGTTACACCGTGTCTACACTGGACACGACAACAGCTATAGGCTGTCTACACCGGACTCGACAAAGCGACTGTCGCAAATAATTCGAATTTTGTGTCAGTACATCATAAATAGAACGAGGCAGCAGTTTACTGTCGGGGATTTACCGCGGCATCACTGATTATAATAGGTTCTATTGTATTGTGTCGCATCGCATTGCGTCGCTCTCGTCCGGTGTAGACACTATGTTACACTCCATACAAGTTTAATGACAGAGTTTTATTTTTGGATCAACTATTCCCTTGTATCCCTTACATCAACAGCTTGATATATTACGAAATGTATAAATAGATCAAATGGAGGGGAAAAAATGGAAGAATGAGAAGAATGTTTTGACCTAGATTGGGCATAATGGTGACACGGTATATAAATTATACACAAAGCCTTGAGACATTATATAATCCACACTATAAAGAAAATCAGAAATCACAACAGTGTCTGACACCTTTGCTCATTGTTTAACAGGTTGTTACTAAAAATAGCACTTTATAGAAGCTTTTGAAAAATTTATGTTTACAGTCAACACTGAGAAGAACAGAAAAATCACATTCTCTTCTTCTGAAATTAATTTATCTTCTTTTTAATCAAGTTTTAATTTAACCACTACTTTAAATGTGTTTTCTGGAAAAACAAGCAAAAATTGTGAATGAGAATCGAATCGAATCGTGAAATTTGTGTCAAAACCCAGCCCTAGTCTCAAGTGTTCAGCTGCGGCGTGGGGTTTGCTTACTCTGCCAAGATCTATGACCTCAAACTTTGTCTTTGTCAATCAGCATATATTGATGCAGAACTGCTTTTACTGCTGCTGCATGCTTTAGTGTTCGGCTTAAACTTTGACTTGTTCTTGACTTCTGAACGATCAGCTATTGAATGTGTGGTATGTTTTGTCCTGCAGCATTTTTTAAAAATGAGAGGTCATGAATATTGGTTGGATGTTGAAAAGCTTATTTAGCCCTGTTGTTTTTGGATGTTTTACTTTCACTTACATTTATTTGCACAGTATGGCCGAGTCGATGTACTGTACAAGGGGCTATCAGCCCAAAAAAAAAAAAAAAAAAACCTTGAGTGTCCAATGGCCTGGCTGATAAAGCAAGTGAAAAAGTTTTGTTCAGCCATGTTGATGATAGAAATTGATTAACCAAAAAAATTAAATTACTTACAAGGTTTTATTTTTGGATCAACTATTCCCTTGTATCCCACAGCGTGCTGTATTACGAAATGTATAAATAGATCACATGGAGGGAAAAAAGGGGAAGAATGAGAAGAGCATGTTTTGACCTAGATTAGGCATAATGGTGACACAGTATATAAATTATACAAAAAACCTTGAGACATTATATAATCCACACAATGAAGCAGAGGTGTCAGCAGAAATCACAACGGTGTCTGACACCTTTGCTCATAATTTAGCAGGTGATGTTACTAAAAATAGCATTTTATAGAAGCTTTTGAAAAATTAATGTTTACAGTCGACAAAGGAAATGTTTCTTTTCACTCAATTAGCATGTACTGGCATTGTTATGATTTCGAGAAGAGTTAAGTTCTCTTCTACTGAAGTTAATGGATCTTTTTTTAATCCAGTTTTAATTTAATCAGTACTTTAAAAGTGTTTCCTGGAAAAACAAGCCAAAACACCCTTAAAGAAGATATATTAATTTCAAAAGCAAAATTGCATGAGGTAGTAAGACTTGACACTCTATAGATTTTTTTTCTGATTCCATTGGCAAGTTTTTCTAAGGTTTTATTGTGAGAATAGACAGACAGACAGATAGACAGATAGATAGATAGATAGATAGATAGATAGATAGATAGATAGATAGATAGATAGATAGATAGAGATTTTCACTTCCAGTGTTACTTGCCATTTTGTAATTATTTTATTGCTACAAAGAAAGAGAACAGAGCACCATTAACACAACTACAGTGGCTTTCTTCTATTAAATAAAAATATTCAAATAATCATCATGGAAATCCTGCGATTTATTCTTCAGACAATACATGGATAAGCAAAATGCATTCATCGCATGTCTTGCTCAGAATACCTCAATTCAACTGATTCTTAATCTGTTTGAATAGAAATTCTATCAGACGGCATTCATTTCTACGCTAACAGAAAAGACAAGGCAAACATTCCACTTCTAAGCCCTTTCAGCCCAGATTGCCGCATGACATTGTATAATTCCCAATAATTATTAGGAACCACAGGTCCTTTTCACTTCCTAATCTGCTCAGTTTTTGATAGAGGGACCGAAATCTCATCAAAACCAACATCGGAGCTCTCTGACACGTCTATGGAACACCATCACAGCATGGCATTCGGTATGTTCAAAGAAAGGCTTTCCATGATATATTCATCTGCACTGAATAATGTGCTCTTGGGGAGACTGATATGAATGGGTTTTTTTGTGGATTCTGTTCAGGTTTTTAATCTTACGTTTTCACTGTTGTACATTTCAGCTACACTAATATGCTTCAAAAACATGTCATCCTGGTATGAAATGGCAATGTAGCCATTTCTTTCAAGTCTAGCAAATGCTAAAGCCATTTTAGGCATGCTTTTAAATGATTAGTTCACCCCCAAAAACATACTCACCCTCAAACCAGAGTGACTTTGTTTCTGTGAAACAGGAAAGGAACAAATTTATAGAATTGTACTTGCAATGAAATGTCACTGAGGCTTCAACAAATGACCAAAAACCATTATAAAACTACAAAAAAATGTTCTCCATGCCACTCATGCATTATTTTCTAGTCTTCTGAAACCATACAAATACGCTTGTGTAAGAAACTTTGTTTTTTGTGTTGTTGTTTTTTTAAACCTTTATGTTGTATGACTTCGGAAGACTTGAAATATAAGTTATATGAGTTAAATTAATAAAGCTATAAGTTTGAGGGTGAAATTCAGTTTTAGACATTTCTTTAGCTCAGTTTTAACCACCTTATAAAGCCTACTGTATCATATATGATTTTATGACACTAATTTTTCAGGCCTATAAAATAATCAACATCATCAAAATTTTGCTGTAAAACCTATTGTACAAAATCTACTACATGTCTTCTGACATCTAATTGATAGTTAAATACATGTTTTATAAACTCATTATAAAAATGTCCATGTTCAGTTTGTGGTACATGTGTATTTTTGCTGTGAAGTTTTTATATATACTTAGTAAAATTTTGAGATGAATGCTTACTAGAAGCAACAAAGTTTACTTTTTTATCATCTCTCAATCATCATTGTATTGGATTGCAAATATCACACAACATTTAAATATGTATGTGGAAAATAATGTGTTTTTTGAACCTTAAACCGCATAAACACATTTCATTACACCAAATACACAAAATAATGTTCTTTTTAGCAGCATCATATGACCCCTTTAAATATCAGCATGAGATAGAGTGACAACTGATGTTTATATGCATTTTATGCAAGTAGTTTGCTATGCTGTTACAAAGACCTTATTATTGATTTACACTGCATCTTACTTTTTGGTCAAATAAATATCTGAAATTGCACCAAATTGCATATTTTTGCTCACTTTGGGCCAAATATGAGCCATAAAGCCTGATGTCTAAAAAAATGATACTCAAAAAAAAAAAGATTTGTTTTAGGTTTCTTTATTATTTTGTCTGAAGGTCCAATAAACTGTTCCATATATATATATATATATATATAT
>NW_015664019.1:1081902-1105784 GCF_001515625.1 Sinocyclocheilus rhinocerous | reverse complement strand
TTTTTTTTTTTTTTACCTATATTTCATTCAGTATGTCAAGCTTTATAGGCTTAAAAGTCACTGATGTCAGTTCCATGCTACTTAAATTTATTGTTCTTAATAGCTGCCTAAATGGTCAAATTGATATATACTTGCAAGTACAAATGACAAATTAATCCATTTCAACAGCAATTTTCACTTTTAAGCAGAGAACAAGCTCTGGTCCGGCCCTCTGAATTAGTTGAAATAGGCTTTCTTGCACTTTAATTTACAAAGTTTTTGAAGCGCTTCTTTGAGAAAACATGTTCTCTTTTACAGCATGTGGGCTCACTAAAGCAGTTTTAAACTGGAGTCCAGCTATGAATTCATAGAGGCGCATACAGAGACAGAGAAATGGCGTGTGCTAAATATACACGCCTGCAGTTTAAACCGATGTCTCCTGCTTTCTTTCAAAGGTGAGATCTAATTACTTAGACTGAGGTCTAACACTGTCAGCTTTCTCACTTCATGGATGAGTAAATTAAAGACTGAACTCGAGTCTTTAATCAGGTTTAAAACCAACCTATACCTCCGGACACCTCATATTCACTCCACCCTCATGAGTCTAATATCTACATCACTGGATATTCCTCTAGGTTTGCTGCAATCGAACTGACAGAAGTCATTAATCTCGTAATTAAGATGCTGCATTTCATATGCACATCCAACTGGATTTCAGAGTTTATTGCTGTTTAATTGCATGGTAGTGATTCTGCAAAATATTGCATACTATTCTGGGATTACTTGCATTGAATAAGATATTTGCTCTGTAAATGAGCAAAGAACGGACGTGCAAAAGTGAGTTTAGTTTACTGATACAAAATACAGAATGACAAAAATCACAAGTCAACAACTTTCTTTATTTCCGTGGAACAGGAAAAGTTTTGAAGGATTGTACTTGCAATTAAGTGGCTTTCAGCTTCAACAAATGACAAAAAAGCGCCATAAAAATTCTCTATAACACTCATGCACTATTTTCCATGTCTTCGAAAAACACACAATAGGTTTGAGTAAGAAGCTTTGCGTTTTCATTAAAAACTTTAGTTAAACTGAGAAGTTTTTCCTTTGCGTTTCTGAAAAGTTTCGCACACAGACAGATGGCAATGTTGTCACAACGAACCCCACTCACGTGGATCTGCAAAACAAACTAAAATTGCTGTATTATCATGCCGGGTCAGTAGATGGCGATATCACTTTGTAAAGAAACTTGCGCATGCCTATAGACTGAACACATAATATGTATATGCATGGCATCACTGTTTTCACAAATTTGCATTTGTATAGCTTACATGGAGATGATAACAGTATAGTTTTCAAAAACTTGCAATTTGAAACCCATTTGTAAAAGTTTGTGATTTCAGGCCCCCAAAATGCCATTGTAATGTAAATGAATGGTCAAAACGCATAAAAAGATTTCTGTTTTTAGTTAAAATCAGTGTTCCTTAAAATTCCATACTGAAAATCACTGTGCTCAGAATCCCAACTCCTACCATGATTCAATCACACAATTATTGTGTTTTCATGCTTAATCATCACTTTTGACAATATAAAACAGACATCTGATAACAGGTTTGTAGTGTGGAGAGAAACTCTCTGCACATTTCCTTGGAAAGGCTGATAGTGATTTCAGTCAGAGTGCTAAAACATCACTGAAATTACAAGAGAATTACAGGTATCAATGCCAAAGAGTGGGAAAATGGTGTAAGAATGAGTCAGAGTGAGGCAAACACACAGAAGAAATCAAACGAAAGCACCAACGTTGATTAAGTTGCTCGCTCGACCTCATCAGAAGAGAAACTAGCAGAAAGATCTGCCTTTATCTGCCAATCACAAACAGACGAAACCCACATCTAATCCAATCCTACACAATCCAATCCATACAAAGGTGTTTGTGTATACTTGTATTGTATTCATTATTTATTCATGACAAACATTTCAGCGTTATCACACTGTTTACTCACATACAATATGCTGCTTCATAGTCTAATCTTGTCCACTCTTGAAAAACATGTTTCAGTCGATCTTATTTGTATTCATAGGCATTTGTAAGTTTATTTGGATCAACAATGTTCACTACTGTTATATTTTGGCAAGTCGCTTATGCTCACTAAGGCTGCATTTATTTAATCAAAAAATACTTTAAAAACTGTAATCCTCTAAATTATTACCATTTAAAATAACAGTTTTCTGTCTTAACATATATTGTTAATATATGTTTTGATAATGTTAAAATATTTTTAAATGTAATTTATTCCTGTGATGCCAAGCTGAATTTTTAGTAGCATTACTCCAGTATTCAGTGTCACGTGATCCTTCAGAAATGAATTTTAATATGCCGATTTAATGCTTGAGAAATATTGTTTATTATCATCAATGTTGAAAACAGTTTTGCATAATATTTTTGTGAAAACTGTGACTTTTTTCAGGATTCTTTGATGAATGTCACTTTTCATCAATTTAAAGCATCCTTGATGAATAAAAGTAATAATTCCATTCAAAAAAAAAAAAAAAACAGAACCCAAACATTATCAACATACTGTATAGAAAGCATCAAAACCTTTTCACAGCTTCATAAATCCTCAGGAACTGCAGGAACCTTTGTGAGATTCATAATTTCAGCATCGAAGATCCCCAAAGCATCTGTAAACATTCATAAAGCGACAAGTGATTCACTGTATATAGTGAATAGTTGTGTGCCTGGGTACGGACATGGTCTAGTTTGCCAGAAGTAAAACATTAGTCACCCATAAGTATTAATCTTAATCTCTACAGCACGTTTTTTTTTTTTTTTTTTTTTAACAACCATGGTTATCAAAGTAATGTAAAACACTCATAAATGTATAAAAAAGGAAACGTTTCCAACCCTCATTTTCCCTCCTCCAGTGCCAGGTTCAAATCTGCTCCAATATCTTAGTCTGCATGACAGTCAGGCATTGCATGTTGCATAATGGCAGTTACAAAAGCTTAGACCTCAAACCAGATGATTTATGAATGCACCAAACTTTCTCTATATCCATATAAACTGTATGAAGTAGTTGACTACAGCTCTGATGCCCGTCACTGTAATGCTGTTCTTTGTGCATCTGAAGAAGCAAAACTGCAGGATAAACTGTAACTGCAGAGGCCCTTAATGACCCACATTGAGTGTAATTACATTAACTGTATTTGTCTTGGGCTATTTTCATTTATCTCCGTGAAGTCGAGCATTAATATTTTCTGAAACTCTGCCTTACCAAATCCTTTTTTTTTTCTTTTATTAGATTCAGAAATGTTTAATAACTTTCAGCGCATCGCAAAAAAATGATGTGCAGTTTCTACATCGGGCAACATTTTCAGGTTATTTTTGTGCTGAGGTGACAAACCTGGACATATAAGTGAGATTTTGGCACATTTGGATATTAGATGCAGGTAATATGCAGCATCTATCCAAATGTACTAGAGCCACACTTTACATATGGACATATATCATGGGATTACATTGTGTTATTAAAATAGTTTTGAAATGTAAAGTTAAAATACTACTAGTTAAAAATCTCTTTCTGGGAATTTATTTCATTTTTGACAACAAGCAGCAAGCATTTTGGTGTTGCCCTAAGTGCATGTTTTAAGTGCAAACAATACAAATAATGGTGGTTATTTAACTTTTCTTTATGAATGAGCTTTCAAATAACATTTTGAATGTTTGCAGTTTCCAGAAAGTTACTATGATAGAATTCAAACTTTGGCCCACATTAATATCTGCAATGAATTCTTCAATCCTTGCTGGATGTGAGAAGACTTGCGTTTAATTCATTAGCAAACACCAGTATATGCCTTGAGCGGTCCTCCCTATGACCTCTTGTTATTGCCGATGTTCTTATTATAGCATGCTATGAATTAAGAGAATTAAAGATGAATGATAGATTTTCAGGGTTCTGCTGAAAGCCTGAACTTGAGCAATCATGTCGCGAAGCCCTGTATGAAAACACGTCACACTGGTGGCTCATCTCGTTAAGCATATGGTGCTGCAGCTGTGATGGCTTCAGGAAGTTATGATCTTGTTCATGCGGTGAATCACAGCAAGCATCAACAAAAATGCCTGAGGAAGTAAAAAACAGCTTGTTTCAGTCTGATACATTTCAGTGGAAGTTCCTAACAAAGCTGCTGTTGATTGATAATCAACTAACAACAGCATAAACATTTTATTGACTCTGTAACATATGCAAAGCAGATGGAGTGTTGAAAGTACGCTGATGTATGTGAAGAAGACAAATAGATTAGAAGACATAATTGTAGCGTATTATATGCATAGTGTGTATACAGTAATATAAGAAATTGATACAATTATAATTTATTCATTATAAAAATATGAATCACCACAACAATTATAATCATAAGAAATGGCTGTTGAGCAGTAAATCAGCATATTAGAATGATTTCTGGAGGATCATGTGACACTGAAGACTGGAGTAATGATGCTGAAAATTCAGCTTTACCATCAAAGAAATAAATTACATATTAAAATACATTCAAACAGAAAATAGTTATTTTAAATTGCAATTCCATTTCACAATATTACTGTTTTTACTGTATTGTTGTAGCATAGCATTAAAAAAATAAATATGAATTTTAATTTAAATTTAAATTTCAGGATGAATTTGAATAAAACATTATTTTCATTTTACGGCTGCTAAATTGTTGATATTAAAATTGTATATGGTCATAATAATAATAATAATAATAATAATAATAATAATAATAATAATAATAATAATAATAATAATAATAATAATAATAATAATAATAATAATAATAATAATAATAATAATGTATTGCAACATAATAATAATAATAATAATAATAATAATAATAATCTTTAATTTGCCATTTTTAAATCCCATAAATGAATTTTAGTATTGCAACATCATACAATATGGACAAGTGGATTTTCATCCTGAGACTTAACCTTTATCTGTTAAAGTTAACTTACAGTATGATGGCAAAGATCATTTAAATAACTAATATCAACTGCTTGTGATATTTCAGTTTTTCTTTTTTGATAAATCTGCAAAAATGTCAACAATTCTGTGTTTTTCTGTCAATATGGGGTGCTGTGTGTACATTAATGAGGAAAAAAAATTAACTTAAATGATTTTAGCAAATGGCTGCAATATAACAAAGAGTGAAAAATTTAAGGGGGTCTGAATACTTTCCGTACCCACTGTATATATATAAACAACTCCAATATTTACTGATGACCAATATAGATATACAATAGATTGTGCATGCCTACTTTTAATGCATCTAAAGAAGAAAGAACAGAGTGCGATACACAGCAGTGTGACTCTTTTTTTCATCCTTCAGCCTTGTAATTTTGATTTGCTTCAGATCAATCTCGAGCACTCCGGTCTCAAGGATCAAACATGATGGGAATTGGCTGGAGGTGAGAACCTCCCCTCTCCATCTCCCACTGTCTCTCTGCACCTCACCTTTTTTTCCCAAATGACTTTTTGACAGTGGAATACAGTAATAGGCCTCTTCATTTGAACTAAACAGCCTCCTCAGCAGCAGAAGACGCCCGGGGGCAAGGGGAGAGCACGCGGAAATCTCATTAGGTACAATATCATACCTTTTTCTACAGGGCCCTGTCACGGAGCCGGTGAGCTCAGGCACTGGAAGTCTTAAAGGACAGCGGGCGGCTATAGAGGAAGAGCACCTTAAAGGAGCACGCCGCGCTTGATGTGCCTCTGATGCTTTAATGCGAAAGCTGCAGCGCTGCAAATTTAATACTTGTGTGGAAAGGATGGAGAAAGAGAAGTAAAAACTGCACAAACCAGCAATATTTAACCATCCCAGATGGGAAGCCAACACTTGCATACCAGGCACATATAAACACAAGCTTCCCCACAGATAAAAATAGATAACTTCAAACAAACTTACGCTCATTGAACACTAGAGGCTTAGTAGGGGAAACGATCCCGCTTTGCTCCTGAGAAAACACTCGCAGCATATTCAAACAAATCTTCATTAAACTGGAACAGAGTTAGTAAGTCTACAGAAAGTTGCACTCGAGTATGTTCAACGCGAGGTTGAGGCGGCGAGGAACTCAGAGCCATTTGTCAAGAAGCATTTCGTTAGGCTTGTTGCACCCTGCCGTGGGCTGTCGGCAGATGGCTTTATGTTGACTAGTCAATAAACATCTCTTCTGCAAAACACCCACAGCGCTGCTTCTCACTTTCAGTGAGATTATTAGCAAAATTCAAGATTATTAGATGCTATCTAGTCTATGTCTAAACTCGATAGTGCACTGCAAGCCATTCCTGATAATAAAAGCTACGCAAAAGCAACATTAGATAACGTAACAATATCCAACAAACAATCCATGTCATTTTGGATGCTTTTATTTTTTATATGAGAAATTGGGGGAAGTTGTCACATGGGAGCTGTTGTCTCGCTAGCTTTAAGGTTTTGAGTCAGAAATATAAAATGTTTTTTAGCACATTATTAGTGGTATTTTCCATCAGTGTCATCAAGTTTGTTCATTAAAATATCTGCTGATCAAAAGAATGGCTTGTTATGGAATGTTATGTTTTTTTTTTTTTGCTTAATGGCTTAATGAATTGATGTTTCTTAATTGTTTCACTGTCTAAATATTACTTAACTACTGTCTAAATATTACAGAATTGGAAATGATAGCAGTTGTGTAGCCATAAATTTAAAATATTTGTTTATACATTTTTTTGTTTTTTTGTTTTTTTGAATAAACCAATTCTAGAAATGCTGAGTAAAAAGTGTGATAACCAGCCCTGGTTTCCATATGAATAAATTATATTGGTTTAATCACTGGAGGTAAAAAAAAAAAAAAAACATAAAGGACAAATAAAGCTGCTAAATAAAATGAACACAAAAAATACAATTAATTAAAATAAATAAATAAATATTTTATATGTAATTCTTATCCATAATCCCTCAGGTCTCCAAGCCAGTTGTCCTATATAAAATTACTAATTAATCATACACATATACATAATTTTATGTATAATTAATTCTATTACTACTATTATTATTTTGTAATTTATTAATCCTTTAACATACACATACACATCATTTTATGTATAAATAAGTATACTACCACTACTACTACTACTGTTACTGTAATTATTAATTTATTTCCTTTCTTAGATTCAAGAAAACAGCACATCAGTATCTAACAAAGGAGGTGAAATTAGCTTAGTGGGGAAAAAGAAGTCAGTGATCACAGACTAAGTAGAGTTTTAAAACTTTGTAGTTATTTTTTTGTACTTTTACTGGGGGGACACCTAATTTGCTAATTAACAAAAGGAAGATATTTTAGGCTCCACGAGTTTCAAGCTAATGTCTCTGGCAAAAGTAATAGATCTAATTGAAAACAGAGAGGTCTGTAAGGTTTTTTGGCCATTATCTTGACAATTTTTTACACAAAGCGAGCTCACACCTACTTTACAGGTGCTTAACAACCCATCCCCAACAATTATGCCTTAATTGAACCACTTAAACCTCTACTAAGAGAGACGTGTGTACAAGCCACCAGAACTAGACCAAGTACAGTGTCTAGTTTAATCCAAAGTTTTGCTTTCTCTTTGCCAGCCAACTCAAATGTGAAAACTGGTGCTTGTTTTTCTATGCAACACATTGCGACTGCCATCGAAATGAAACAAGTGACACCTTTTTTTCCACTCTTTCGGTTTCAGACCAAAGAATCAAAGAACTGAAACTGACAATCACACAATAGCTGGCTTTGATTTGACAATTCATCGCTTCACATAATCAACACATCTCAATGCAATCCTGAAACCATTTGCACATTTTCCACTAGCAAACATCCGTGTAACACTCTATCCACTGCAAAAATCCAACTTTGTTGTTCTCCAAGCATTGGAATATCCAAACTAAAAGGCTGTTCTCATCCTATATATGCTGCACATTTTCTTTGCATCCTCAAATGATACTCACAAGCGTCACAACACTTGTTCAAAGCGTCTGGCTTACCCACAAGCCACCACCATCCCTTCCCACACTCCCTTCCGAGGTTATGTAAGATGTTGCTTTTTGAAACATCGTCTGAGCGTCTCGCTATGCCCGTCCGACAGTTGTGTTGTCATCCACATCCACACTGCTTTTCTAACCTGATTCAGTCAAACCCTGACAGTTAAGAGAGGGGTAGACTCGACACCAAGGAGCTGACATGCTAAGCAAATATTTTTCATAGTTTCATATTCGTGCGTTTCCATGAAATAGCAGGGGGAAATCAGCAACGCCAGGTGTGCCAGCTGATGTGAAGTGCTGTTTCCTGGCATCGCACGCATGTCTCCATGGACACCTGGGTGAGTTCATTACACTTTAAAATACATGCACAATCTTCTGATGTTTGAAGCCCCACTGAACTTTATTAATAGAAAGCAGAGATTAAACAAACAGGGAACAGTAAACACCCATCAGTCATACTAGCAGATGCAAGGAAAAACAAATACAGATGTTTTCTCCTCTAGTACAGTGATTCCCAACCAGAAATGTATGTTATCGAATTTAAATTTTGATAATAATAATTTTTTATAGTCATAAAGCACATGTTCACCCCAGACGCAAATGTAATTATTCGCGCGAGTAGATATACAAAGTCAACGCAAAGACGTGAATAGAGGCGAATTCGCGACGCGTTTGCCGCGAACGCACGATATTCGCCTCAATCGCGTCTTCCGCGCAAGTTCAAAAATTTCAACTCAAGTGGAAAATTCGCATGACGCGTTCTCGCGCAAGCCAATCAGCCAAGAGTTTCTTGACATGTCCAGTTGAATCAGACAATAGAAGAGAGCATTATTGCAGCCGTCTCTTATTATATAGGTCTGGATCATAGAAAACAATTAAAATCAGTTGTAGTGGTAGGTGTATTTATGATGTATGTATATTGTATGCTATCAATAATAAAAATAATAGTAATATCAGTGTATATATACAGTATTAAAAGGTAACACACACATTAATACAGGATCTTAACGCTATTCATCCTCCTCTGGATGGTGCTGTGAACCCAGACACGTCGTCGTATAGGCATGAATTTGCACTGGGTGATGCGAATGATGCAAATTAGGCGCCGCGATTGCTGCGAACAAATTTGCATAAACACGTTGTCGTGCAAGCCAGTCAGCGAAGAGCTTATTGACCCGTCCGGTTGTAGGAGAGCATTACGCAATGTTTTTATTTGCGCGAGTGACACGAAAAACATCCCACGAGTAATCTAGAGCGAGTGACGCGATGCGCATATTCGCTTCGCGTCTGGTGTGAACACACCATTACAATGTGTTCACACCAGACGCGAATGTAATTATTCGCGCGAGTAGATTACATTCAAAGTCAACGCAAAGACCCGAATAGTGGCGAATTCGCGCCGGGCGACGCGTTTGCCGCGAGCTACAGAGATGCTGCTATCAATAATAAAAATAATAGTAATATCATTGTATATATACAGTAGTAAAATGTAACACGCATCAATACAGGATCCTAACGTTATTCTATGGGATGATATTAGACTCTAAATGATTAATAGAGGCGCGCACAATTATCCATGTACTGCATACATTTTATACATGTATCTTACTAACCACAAACAAATACCTTTCAATTTGAGTCTGTGGAATTCTGGATTCTAACGATCCGGCTCATTTTAACGAATCAAAAGCATACAGCATAACCAAGGTAGTCTGATTTACAAATGAATGATTTGAACGAGTCGGTTATTTTAGTGAATCAAACACATATATAGAACAGCCCGTGTAGTCTGATTTCTAAATGAATGATTTGAGGGAGTCCGTTCGTTTTAGTGAATCAAACGCATGCAACTCAACCAGTGTAGTCCTTTTTCTAAAACAAATGAATCTAATGAGTCGGTTATTCTTAGTAAATCAAAAATATACACAGCGCAACCGATGCAGTCTGATTCCAAAACAAATGATTCTAATGAATTTGTTCTTTTTAGTGAATAAAACACATAGAATAACCAGTGTAGTCTTATTCCAAAACAAATTATTCTAAACAAGTCGGTTCTTTTTAGTGAATGAAATGCAGTATAACCAGAGTATTGTCATTTCGAAATGAATGATTTCAATGAGTCGGCTCTTTTTAGTGAACCAAACACATACAGCTCAACAAATAACTCTGAGTCGATTCTTTTTAGTGAGTCAAACTCATATGACATAGAGTGTAGTCCAATTGCTAAAGAAACAGTTCTAATGAATTGGTTCTTTTTAGTCAGGGAAAAAAAAAGGATACATAAAGGCAAAAAGATTGAGAAGCACTGCCCTATTAGAATAATAAATGAGATAGAAATGTTCTCTACCACAATAGGCAACAATCCTATCAGTCTATCAAACATTACAGAATTAGCGGATCACACTGTAAGCCTGTGTGAGCCTTTCTTTCTTTTTCTCCACTGGCTTTCTGTTCAGCAGATATCAATAAAATATTCTTAAATTGTCAATCTTGCCCTTCATTTTTTCATACCAACGGCCGAAATCAACAAAGAGTGTAGACAAGCTCTCTCTCTATTGGAGCTGCAGGCATTCTAACACACACTGAGCAAAGTGAATAGATTTGCTTGCACAGCCAGTTCTGCCCAAATGTCCTTGACCTCAGAGGCAGCCTGCAGGAATATGTATATTACGTTGAAGAAACTGGACTGGCTACCTTTGAGCCACTCTTTCAGCCCTCTTCCTCCTCCTCCTCTTTTTTATAGTTTGATTGTTCATGTCCTGATTTATAACAATCAAGCGCAGTATCTGTGATGATGTACTTTAACACCAGCAGGGCTGGTGAGCAGAAATGGGCCCCGTTGATTGCGTCGTACGGTTCACGGACAGGTCTGATGTAACCGAGGGTGAACGCAGTATTTCACATGTGGGAAATCTCATGAGGAAAGGTCTTCAAAGTGACCTGACACTCAAACACGTTTACTGCACCTATAAAACACTCTAATAGTGAGAAGATAAGACAAAGAATGACCTGAAAGAAAGAAAAAATCACCTTAAATCAACCACACAAATGGATTTCAAGGCTTAGCTCTACATTTGATAGGAATAATTCCAAGAAAAAATTAAATTCTGAATAAATATTTACACTGATCGTTCCATACAGCAAGCTCAAAAATAAAATAAAATAAAAAAAATAATAAATAAATAAAAAATAGTCTCACTGAGATACTATTACAGTTGTTATACATATTTTGAATTGTAATGTCATTTTAAAGTTTCATATATATATATATATATATATATTAAACAATCAAGATGAAATTGAAGTGCAAACTTTAAGTTTTAATTCAAGGGGTTGAACAAAAATATAACATAAAAAGCTCAGGAATTACAACCATTTGTATACACAGTCCCCCCATTTTCAGGGGCTCAAATGTAATTGGACAAATAAATATAATCATAAAATGTTCGTTTTTAATATTTTGTTAAGAATCCTTCGCAGGCAATGACTGCCTTAAGTCTGTAACTCATGGACATCACCAGAGACTGGGTTTCCTCCTTTGTGATGCTTTGCCCCCACCTTTACTGCAGCTGACTTCAGTTGTTGTCTGTTTGTGGGTCTTTCTGCCTTTAGTTTTGTCTTTAGCAAGTGAAATGCATGCTCAGGTTGAGATCAGGAGATTGACTTGGCCATTGCAGAATATTCCACTTTTTTACCTTCAAAAACTCCTGGGTTCCTTTTGCAGTATGTTTTGGGTCATTGTCCATTTGTACTATGAAGCGCCATCCAATCAACTTTGCTCCATTTGGCTGAATCTGGGCAGAGTATATACTGTACCTGTACCCTTCAGAATTCATCCGGCTGCTTCTGTCCTCTGTCACAGCATCACTAAACACCAGTAACCCAGAGCCACTGGAAGAAAATACTCATGCCATCACACTGCTCCACCGTGTTTCACAGATGATGTTGTATGCTTTGGATCATGAGCTGTTCCAAGCCTTCTCCATACTTCTTTCTTCCCGTCATTCTGGTACAGGTTGATCTTAATTTCAATCATGAGCTGTTCCAAGTCTTCTCCATACTTTTTTCTTTCCGTCATTTTGGTACAGGTTGATCTTAATTTCAGCTGTCCAAACAATGCTTTTGCAGAAGTGGTCTGGCTTTTCTTTTTAAATCATCCACCACTGTTGTCCTCCGTGGACGTCCAGGCCTTTTTATGTTGCTGAGCTCACTAGTGTTCTTTTTTTTCTCAGAAGGTACCAAACTGTTGATTTGGCCACTCCTAATGTTCCTGCTATCTCTCTGATGGATTTGTTTTGTTTTTGAACCCTAACAATTGTCTGTTTCACCTGCATGGAGAGCTCCTTTGACTGCATGATGTGGGTTCACAGCAACAGCTTCCAAATGCAAATGGAACACTTAGAATCAGCTCCAGACCTTTTACCTGCTTAATTTATGTAGAAATAACGAAGGAATAGCCCACATCTGTCGATGAAATGGCTTTTGAGTCAACTGTCCTTACTTACTTATGGTCCCTTGAAAAGGGGGGAGGTACATATTAAAGAGCTGTAATTCCTTAACCTTTCCTCCAATTGTGATGAGAATACCCTCAAATTAAAGGTCAGAGTTTGCACTTTAAGCCCATATTCATTATCAATATGTTTTGGTCAACGGCTAAAAAATTAATAATTGTGGCTGTGTCCAAATATATATGGACCTAACTGTTTGTTTGTTTGTTTGTTTGTTTATGGTAGCAAAAGTCACAATCACTCAAACTGCCATATGTAATAAGCTGTCTCAAGTTTCAAAAGTCTTGCTTCTGGCCTTCACTGAAAGTTGGGGGGAAAACATGTTGAGTAAATGACAAAACGACAGAATTTTCGATGTAGGGTGAAATTTTCTTTAAAATGCTGCCAAAATAAATAATTCAACTCAATATTCAAGAAATCACTTTTCTGTTTGATTTTTTTGTAAAAGATCTGCCTTCGTCCTCCGCAGTGCTCCAGTTTTCATTCCGAGGTATCTGGCTTTCAGCACATTTTGTCAGTGAAATGTTTCACTGCATGTTTCCTTATGCTCTTTGTTCATCTGTTTGCATCTGGGCTGGTATTCCTCCCTTCCGTTTGCTGCAGTACCATCTGCTCGGAGAAGAGTGGTACCTGGACTGGCACGGCTTTGCAGGATGCAGGTGCCTGCCAACCCTGGCTCAGATTGCCTGTGGATGTGCCAGCCGGGGTCCAAGGAGCATGAGCCAGACTGGTGTGAAGTTAGAAGCGTGGTAACCAGCGGGGGAAGAGGAAGTATTGCCCATTTGCCTCAAACCAAGGTGTAGTGGAGGGCACAGCCGGTCGTTTTCAGATGCAGGTTTGGGACACTGATGGCTGTACAGCACATGTAAGGTGATAATTAATGCACGGGTTTACATCATTAGTTAACAGCATGATGTTTTTGTTAGGTTGCTGGGTTTGCATGCACTCATATCTGCAGGTCTGTTTTTCTGTAATTTACGTTCTTGCTGAGAAAAGCCTATTTCTAGTGAGCAGCCCCAACAATGTGAGCAGTGCTCACTGTATGTTCACCATTAAGGACCATTAAGACATTTTGCATTAAGAAATTATTTCTGACAATTATGCAAATTTTTTTTTTCATTCATTACTTTCATTTACAAAGTATGAACAAAAATCGCAGTGTATAAATACATTTAATGTAGCATTATTTATTTATTAACTCATTGAAATATACACAAAAATATTTATGAATATAAAATAACTATATATAAAATAACAATTCTTCTTCACCGAGTTACGTCTTCTGCCATTTTGGCGTAATCGACGTAATCAGCGTTGTTTATGTTAGGAGGTGAAAGTGCGCGCATGAACGTAATCTGCGTAATCAGCGTTGTTTATGCTTAGGGGAAAGCATGCGTATGTGTTGTGAATCGTGCTACTCTAAAATGGCGGAAGACGTAACCCGGGGGAGAAGAATTGTTGAATAAATTGTTATTTTTGTTTTCTTTGCACTCAAAAAGTATTCTTGTAGCTTCGCAAAACTGAAGTTGAGCCACTGATGTCACATGGACTGCTTTACCGATGTCCTTACTACGTTTCTGGGTCTGGGAACATTACAGTTGCGTTGCTGTCTATGCAGGGTCTGAGAGCTCTCACATTTCATCAAAAATAACTTAATTCGTGTTCCGAAGATGAACGAAGGTCTTACGGGTTTGGAACGACATGAGGGCGAGTAATTAATGACAGAATTTTCATTTTGGGGTGAACTATCCCTTTAAGAAAACAACACAGAAAAGCACAGAAAAGCAATAATGAATGGCTTCTTTCAGCTTGAGAATGTTTGGAAAGTCATTATTTTTTGCAATCCGGTACTGCTCTGAACTTGAAATCGCCGTACTGTTTTAAGATGTGGTCCTTTTGTCACAAATTTAATCAGAGCTGCATATTTCTCTGCCCAAGATTTTTACAGCTTAACATCTATACCAAAAATCAATGGACATGCGGATTGAATCCAGTTGGAATGCTGCCCATTAAATTAGTTTAAGAAATCTCTTTTTTTTCTATTCCACATTATTGAGTCTAAATTCTGTGCATGGAAGAACAGTTAGAATGACACGAGAGTAACTTACAGTACATCAATTTCATTTTTTGGTTGAACTATTCTTTTAGTCAGCTAATAAGCCTCGAGTCATGGTCAAAGGAAAAAGATAAAGAAAGTTTCAAACAACTTAGTGCACAGTCAAGAACAAGACTTATTAAACCAAACAATATTTTTTTTCAAAACTCTATGATGCATTTAATCTAAAATGTGATGCTCCATCTATTAGCATGAACTGAGGACTTTCATTCCAACTGGTCGAAGGTTTAAAGGGAAATTAAAATTTAAGGACACACAATCAGAGCTGGAGCATGTCCTCGAGGTGGTGAGAATTAAAGAAGGATCTGTGGGGTTGGACATAAGAGCAACACCCTGAGAAATCGACTCTCGCTCTTTCATTCCTGCATCTCTCTGTGTGAATCCTGACGGCGCTCATTTCTACAGCCTGGACGACTTTCAAGTCCCCCGCCGATCTTTATAGCCTCCCCAATCTCTCCTCCACCCATCAAATGAATGCTCTGTGATGCCTATTTAACTTAAAAAAAATAAATTATTGGAGTATCAGGCAGACCACCTGGTTCAATAAATGATGAATGGGATGAATCGATTAATAATGCATTGGAGCCAAGTCCACTAGTCTGTTTGATTGGCAGTGCTAAGAGACTTAAAAGGGAAGGATGTGACATAGCCGGTCACAGAAGGGTAGCCATCAAAAAATATCTTGTATTATTCCCCCTACTTGTGTCAGGCTAACATAAAATAATACAGTATGTTTTGTCACTCCACAAATGGCATGTTGTATAAATTTGTGAATAGTATACATCTGTTTTCTTCAGCACGGATCTTCTCAATTTCTCAGAGGTACAAAGCTCACAGCGCACAAAAAAATATAACTCAGTGGACCGTGTCTGACGCTTGCTTTTATCTCGCCCGGCCCGAGTTTCTTTCTGCTTATCTTGTCGAGAGTGTGAGCGAGCGCGATGGATACGTCCCCCTCCCCTTCCAACCTTTTAGCGTTCCAACCTCATCTTTCCCCCATAGTGAAGTGGCCCATGGGGCGTGTGGATAAATCAATTAATCCTGATCTCTTTTGCCAATCCGAATGGCCTGATCACTAATGATCTGTGGCCTGTTGCAGTTTAGCGCTTAACCAATTCATCATCTCTCCACCTGCACTTCCCACGCTGCTTTACATATAAATTACAGACCGACGGAAGGAGGGAAAAAAACAGGTCAGACAGTGCCATCTTTATTCCCCGGCCCCCTGGTTTCATTTGCGAAAACATTAAGACAGTGGAAATGAAAGCTGATGGAAAGGGAGATGAAGGAGAAGAGGGATGGATACAATTATCAGACGCCTATCATCACTTACCGGTGCCTCAGAGTAATTTGAAAACATGTACACCTTCACAACAACATGAAGACACTCTTCAAGGCCAGAGAAGACGTGAAATGAAAAACCTTGTTACGTTTAAATCACCTGCTAAGCTTTGAGAATAAAGTGCCTAGCATATATTAAAGCAATAAGCCACGGGTCGTGTGCTAAAGTGATTTCATCACGGGTAAAGTGTGTTCTTTAGCACAAGATGAAGCGGGACTGGCAGAAAACGATTTAATAGTGGTAAAATTTGTGTAGCGCACGGACTCAAGTGGCTTATTCGTTTTATAAGACATAGGCTGCATAAATACGATTAAAGATACTCGTGTTAAAATAATATTATTCATAAAAATTAGGGCTACAGTTAATTGAAATTAAACCAAAATAGGGATATGGCCTACTACTGTAAATCTTCTGAGGTGATCAAATCTCAAAGCTGTGATTTAATTAAACAATTATATGCACCGTGTGTTTCAAAGTGACACGCAGCACTGTGTTCATTTACACACCAGCAGTTGATGTTTTCAACATCTCAGAGCGGCTCGGTTCACAATTTGGGTCGCTCAGAATGTGCATTTGGAAATGCAACCTGCATCAAGCATCCTCCCAAACCTGTAATGAGAAGTGCGTATAAACTGCTGTTTGCCACCAAAATAAATGTAGTTTTTCCACTAAAATAACAGCTCTATGGTATCAAGTTTGAAATTGAAGTAAGACATTTGTACATATTAGTATTGTTATTTTACAATTACACTTATTATTATTATTATTATTATTGTTATTATTACTACTACTACTACTACTACTATTAATTAGTATTACTAATATTACTATTATTTTTAATACTTATACTATTAGTAAATACAAATATGAAACAAAAAATGTAATTCTTTGTAATATTTATTGTAATATTTTTAATATTATATTTGTATTGTGCTGTAATTTTACAGTTAATTATTATTATTATTATTGAATGCTTGATTTTTACAGTGAAATATTACAAAGCATTTAATATTTTGTTTAATATTTAATATTTTTAATTCTTATTCTTATTGAATAAGAATAAGAATAAGAATAAGAGTTGGTGTTGTTGTATAGTCTGGTTAATATATAATCACAGTTTTTGGTCAAAATTTGCAGCCCAAGAACAGAAATCTGGGTGGTAATTGCAATTTTTATTACAAAAAACTTGACTAAAGTTTTTCCTCAAAATTGTGCAGCTCTGATCAAAATAATCAAGTTTCATAATCACAGTTTTTGGCCAAATATTGCAGCCTAAAGTACAGAAACAAGGTAGTAACTAGGGCTGGGTAAAAAAAATATTGATATCGCGATTTTAATCGATTCTCATTTTTACGAAACGATATTGATTCTAAAATCTCAAGAATCGATTAGTCTAGCCTGTTTTCAGTTAATGGACGGAACATTGAAGGGCACCTCCCGTCCAATATATCGCAATAAGCATTGTGCTTTGGTATTTGGGATTTTTTTTCCTTGAGTAAATTAGGCATGTGTACCTGGTATATATCCAAAATAATCGATATCGAATCGAATCACAAGCTTGTGAATGAGAAATGTGTGTCAAAACCCAGCCCTAGTGGTAACTGCAAATTGTATTAGACAAAAAATGAAATTCAAGTTTTTCCTCGAATTTGTGCAGCTCTGATCAAAATAATCAAGCTTCATCTGATCAGAATAGAATTTCATATCAAGTAAATGAGTACTACTAACAAAATTATGAAGTGCATTTTGAGTATGACCGATTTTAGTCAAAACTGGATGTGTAATGTATTTGTTAAACCGTTTATAAGAGGCTGTTTATGAGTGCTTAAGCCGTGTGCAATCATTTAAATTGTTAATGTGTTTGTTTTGAATATAAATGACCGGTGGAGGAGCTATTGTCTCCTAACGGCCATGAGAACGGTGACACGTGGAAGCACTTGATCAAAGCTACGGCTAAGAGGAGCGCAATCTTTTAGCGCTCTTGAGGAAAGTGAGGTAAACATGTTTGGACATAAGCAGATGCGGCAGGTGCCTCCAGATGTCTTCATCCATCTCTGAAGTGTCTTTTCAAAGACGTCTCACACAGATGGGCCTAGCCTAATACTGGCACACACCATACTTCAATCTTTTTTTTTATATATGTTTTTTCTTTTATCAGAGCTTGAATGATGTGGTGTGCTATGCCGCTTCTGAACGCAAATCATATTTAACGTCAAAGAAATAAGGAAAAAATGGGTTATGCTGGAGAAAGTATCAAATCAACTACTCAGTAAATCAATTTGCACATTGCTTTTTAAAAATGTTTTGTTTTGCTGGCCTTTTCAAAGGACTCACAGGAAGGTTTTTTTTTTTTTTTTTTACATTACTTATTTAATACATTAATTTACACCGGCCTTTGATATGCCATACCTTCACAGAGAGGTTGTTGCATTCTTCCACGACAGCTGTTTGATGTTGCTTTCCAGGGAATATTAATTTAGCTTTTTTTAACTGCTGTTGAGCTGACATGAATGCTTTATTTTGAATGCAGCATTGCGCTGTTCATTGTGCCTACAACTAGCTGTGACTTTATTCACAATATACTGTAGCTCAACCACTACTTGAAGGTATAGTTCACTCCTTAAAAAATTATAATTCTCCCATTATTTACTCACACTCTTGTCATTCCAAAATGGCTTTCTTTCTTTGTGAAACACATAAGAATATTATTTTGAAGAATGTTTTAGCTCTTTTTGGCCAAACTATCAAAATTTATAAAACTATAAAAAGTCCAAATTGGTGTCCAAATATGTGTATGTGTATATATATATATTTATATATAAAAAGTTACAATTATTACAAGTTCTTATAATGAGATCAACTATGAGGGAAAACTCCAATTTATGAGACAAAATCCATAATTATAGCATAAGTATAAAAGTGACACTCTGTAAAAAAATGTATATGATCAGTAAGTCTTTTGCAATGTTTTTACAATAACTTAAAAATAAGTTGAGCAATTTCAGTTATATGAAATTCAACTTGATTTTTATTTTAAGTTGGTATAATGTCATTCAAGCTGAAATGATTAAGTTGATTATACTTAAAAAAAAAAAAAATTAAGGCAAGAACTGAACTTGTGTTTTTTAAGTTGAATTAGGTGGAATTTTTTTGCAGTCCAGAAACAGTTTGTGCAAAGATCTAAATTATGAGATAAAAAGTAAATGATGACACTGATCAAAATATTTAAATTTTTATGTCAGACTTTTTTCTTTCTTTTTTTATCTCATAATTATTAATTATCTCATAATTGTAATTTTTATGTCATAATTATGATTGACCAAAGGATAGATTTTTTTCTTCTTCTTATGTAACAGAAATGAGCTTCCATATATTTAAAAATTGGAATAAAACAACACTGTGGTCTCTTTATTTGAGACTATGGGGAATATGCTTAAGTTTACTTTCGGATGTTGTTCAAGGCACCACTGTCTCTTTGAAATTGGACGGCAGTTTGTTCATTTTACCACTTACATCAGCTCTCTGAAACAAATGTCTTTTTCTGAATGCAGGGGGATTCTCCTTCCTTACGTCTGGCTGATTAAAAATGTTCACTAAGCCAAATCTAGTTCAAAAATAGGGCCTGGCTGCTGCATTTTCAATCCATTTGGGCCTCTGCATCAATGTCTCAAAGCATTTCCCAGTTGTTTTTGGTTGTCAGCTAGTTTGGAGGGTGTGAGCAGGTTTGGGTTGTAGCGTGGCAGCAGCCGGTATTGAGGTGCTGCATGTTTAATAGCATCTAGTGGGGATGTCAATTACACGTGTAAGATTGATTTGGCTTTTCTGTGCTCTCCACAGAGATCCGTGTTGATTCCCTCAGACTGTATCTCACACCCCATCCCACCGTAATACCTATACACACCCAAATGTATATCAGTATATTTTTCCACTCTTTCTTTCTCTTTCAAATATATAGTTTTCTTTTAGAACCATTTACACTGCTTTATTCTAGTAAACAATCAATAAAAATAATAAAATATAACAGATATTTTAACCTGTTAACTGTCATGGTGCTCTTTTTTTATTGACTTTCTTCCCATCACATATTTAGTAATCATCGTAAATTAGATATCATTCAAAAGCATAAACACTCATCCTGTGAAAACAGTTTTGAAATTGAGATTGCATAACCATGTAAATGGTATTTTAAATCCTCTTAGCAGGCTCCTCCCCTTAGTGGGCGGTGTCAAGTGTCATATTACAAAATGTACTACAATATTTTATAATCGAAACATTTTATAATCTTGACAAAATACATATTGTTGGAAAGTCTCAGGTTTTTATATTTGGTGATTATTTTGTGATGCAAGTAATATTGTGCCCGAAATGTACAGATCTGTGACAGGAAAATGTATTTTAAAAAATTCTATGGAGATTGGGTGTCACCCGGTGGCTGTTTTTTTGTAATATCAACTTCAAATTTAGAGCATAACATATTTAGACATATGGCTTTGATTTTATAGCAATTTTAGATTGCAAAATATTTATTTTACATAAAATTAAATAGCACAATACATTTTCTTTACAGTAAACAAACTTATATATATATTATTATTATTATATATTTTTTTTAATGCTTAAGTAATAATTGATTGATAAATGATTGTCTTCTTTAAAAAGAGACCAACCTTATTAACTTTGTACCATTTAAGGTCGTTAGTGCATAATGCATTTTCACATGTATGTTCAAAACAGGGGGTGACAGAGATTAAAGTTTGTTCACAACCACCCACGCAACCACCTAGAACACCCTAAAACTTCATGAAAACCCATAAAAAAAACCATGAAGAACTCGTTAGCAACTACATAACCACCCAAATGCAACATCTTGAAACTGCATTATGACGCAATAAAAACCACTCCAAATGCCTTGCAACACAACCTGGCAACCCAACAGAACTGTGATGCCAAGTTTTCTACCACTCACATTTTCTTCTGAAAATGTTCTGCTGTTCAATTTCACATAAAGAAAGCATTAACTATATATTTTAGGGACGTAAATTACCCAGTGTCACTTTTTGGAGCATTCGATCGAAGCTTTCTACTTGAGAATTATTCTATATAACATTCTTCATACTAGCTGGTTTATTACCAGACATTTACATGGATTAATCCCTTAACTGCCATTTAGTCTGAAGTAAATCACAACACTGATGTCAATATCACCAAATTGCTTTTCTCTCGAGAGGAGAAGAGAGGTAATAATCGCTGGCACTGTGTGAGGCAAGAGCAATAATGGCTTTATTCAGGTGTTGTAATCTCAGTAGATTTGTGAAGTTTAGCCACGCCATTCTCCAGCATGCAACGGCTAACTCGTACAATTATCACAATCCGTCATCTCATCTTTCAGCATGATTCACTTCTACTGAAAAAAAAAATGTTTTCTTAGGCTTTTTCACTTCTGTTCCTGTGGGCTACAGATTTCTTGGAATTCAATTTGTGCCACAGAGCAGGCCGCCTATGGCTGAGATGGGTGTTTCCCACTGCATTCTGGGATATGGAAACCCCTGACTAGCTTTAAGTACTGCTCACCCCCTGTCAAAAAGAATGAAATGCATGCTGGGAGAGAAAGACTTCTGTGTGTTCTCTCCACACAGTGATATGTCACTCCTGTTTATCTCTCATTCTGTTGGACGTGTTTCTCTCGCTGTCATTCTGTCTCCACTCAGAGCGAAGTCAACACTCATTCTGTTAATTAACATTTCGAGAAGATCACTCTTTAACACCTACATTTAGCTTTACCATGAAATACAGCAATGACAAATACATTTCCATTAATTACTGATCCTTATTAGAAGATACCAATTATCTCACTCCCAGAGATTTTCTGACATCTGTACAAAACACAACAACAATACACATTATTTTCTCACATATGGGTCATATTTCGGCATGTTTCACATTCAAGACTGTGGTAGAATAGTGTGTGTGTGTGTGTGTGTTTCTTGGTCTTTATGAGTCATGGAGCAAAATTTGATCATGACTACAGAACAGGTTATGTTACACTGAGTCTGACGTACACTTGTGTTGAACTGAAATTGAAGTTAATACATCAAAAATATATTGCAGCTTGACTATATGTGAAACATGCGGCTGGACATAAAATTAAATCTGAGATCTCATAACTGGTTTTTCAGCCTGCAATCATTTACAACAGAAAGCAAAGGCTCTTGCCAAAATGCAGATCGGAACTAAACACAGTATGAAGCCTCACAAAATCGGTCAAGAACATATAGTACAAAAAAATAATAATAATAATAAAAAAAAAACATGAAAGGAATAAAAGGAAGAGGAAAAGAAGGAAGGAAGGAGGGAGGGAGGGAAGGAAGAAAGAACATGAACATTACTCTCATTACTACTTATTTTAACTGTAAATTAAAAATGTAATATATTATTTAAATTGTATTTATTCATCATGGAAATATGTGTTGTACTGCATTTAATTTGCATTACAAAACAAAAATACTACATTACAGAATCTAATGAGATTAATAAGAATGAGGGGGAAACTGTCTTAAAAATTGTCTCTCTTTTCTTTGATTTATTTATTTTTTATTAGTCTGAAATGTGACCTGGAGATTGATCATTCATTCATTCATTAATTCATTCACTCACTCACTCATTTATTTATTCACTCACTCATTCATTCATTCCACTCTGTTAGAAGAAAAATTAGCAAGACGCATGCTACCAAACAGATTACTTTGTACGCTTGCCCTAATTGGTCTGCCATAATGGCACTAACTTTACTTTTCTAATATATATATATATATATATATATATTCACCTCCCTCGGCCATCCCACACACAGGCGAATCTCACTGACTGCTCGCACCAACCGGAGGGGCTGAGGGGGAGGGGTCGTGTGACTCGTTATGCTCTTCACTGCACACAACTGAGGGAGTCCTGCACTTTCCGTCTTTGACGACACGTAAAAAAACTGCGTATACCGCAGGAACGGTATAACGGGAAATTTTAGTGGTTTTGAAACCGTGACTTTTCCAAACCGCGGTATACCCTGAAACTGGTTATCGTCCCATGCCTACGCCACAGTATTATCAACGCACCACGTAAGTTACACCTCCATAACAATGTGCATGATACAATACAAACAATAAAGGTAAATAAACAATAAACGTCAAATAATAAAGCACTCACCTGTCACTTGTAAATAAAGTCCATGCGTCTGTCATTCCATGTCACTTTACCCGTATTAAAAAGTAAACATGGCCAAATAACTTGTTGTGCTCGGTGCTAGCCGTTAGTCACTCTTGAAATGGCGCACAAAACCTTTGTTAGCGAATTCAGTTTGGGTGTAGTTTATCCTTTCTCAGTTATTCCTCTTTTGTCTGCAAAAGAGCGCCTTGAAAAAGGCATTTTTAGTAGATCGACAACAAGATCTGGTGTAGGCGCCGGCGATTGCGGCTGTCATTTTCTTTTCATTGAATTTCACTTTCATACCTTGGAAATTCCCAACTAAACGCTGGGGGTAGCACTGGGCACGTTGCTAGACCCAGAGGGCGTGCTGTCATTGAACGTCAAAATTTGATTGGTTGATGATTCTGTCACTAGTCCTCATTACAAATCAGATGCGACGTCTTTGAACAAAAGGGTAGCACTATCTGTAGTGCTGGTGGTAGACTTTTTTTTATGTAGGATATTCCAGTTCAACCTCAACAAAACTAATCATAGGCCATTTTGTGGACATTACACAAATGAAAATGATACCTAAATAATAATTAAAAAAAAATATTTTTTAACCCAATTTTATTTTTTATAGGGCCCACCACTGTATATATATATATATATATATATATATATATATATACTACGGGGCTGTTGAATGCTTGAATCT